>NC_025999.2:42247190-42313490 GCF_000442705.2 Elaeis guineensis
TTCAACATCCTCTCAAGCACGTCTGTTGATGATCTGGAGCATCCGAAGAATCGACAGACATCGATCGAAGGAGTTCGATCAGCATCGACCGTCAAAAGGGTTCTACAACGAGCTAGCACTCGTGAGGAGTCGATCAGATCGGGAGCTTCGTATGGATGATCCACAGAGGCCAGACACACTGTGTGGCTATGTCGCGATGATCAGACTCTTCCGACGGTGATCAGATTGCGGTGATCTACTACCCGCACAAAGGTATTATGTTCTGAACACATTATAATAAAGTGTTTATTGTTCAAATTCGAATTTCAAATTTAAATGCATGCATGCTATATATCATATTTAGATCCTAGTGTAGGATAAATTTATGTTAATTAATTAGATTAATTAATATTTTTCTACTATAAAATCATGATTTTGAAAAAGTTTTAAAATTATCATTTTACCCTTGCACTGAATTTCCCACAGTTTAACCCTGAGTCATCCTAAACATAGGGGTTAAAAGGGATGAATTATACAGTAACCATATTCACGTAGGTTCTGAGTGTTGCGATTGTGACTATTCAATCTATCCGAACATCGGGTATCATTGCTAGATGGTCACTTTGATTAGCACAGGAATTGGTTCCTGTGCTACCGGCTTAGGTTCGAACCTACGGGGTCACACATATTAGAGGTTCCTATCTGATCTGATGACCGATGAAGAGTCCTAATATTTGTGGACTATGAGTCCTACATGTCTGGAACTCTGTGATCAAGAATCAAGATTCTCTGATCATGAGTCCCACATATTTTGGGTACCGGGGTCAAGAGTCCCACTGGTTTGGGACTCTTCGATCAAGGTTTCATATCAATGGACTTTGATACCCGATTGCCCATCAGATTTGGATTTAATATTTATGAGAGATTTAATTAATGATTTGATCACTAATTAACTCAATTTGATTGAGTAATTATTTTTGGATCAAGTCCAATTGAATTGGATTCAGTTGGGTTTGACCCGATTAGGTTAAGAGTTGACCTAATCGTCGAGATGGTTTGGTCTCTGATTTGATCAGGGGTTGGACTTAGTCAATTCTTGATTTGATTAGGATTTTATTGAGCCTAATTAAGTGTAATTAAGTTGGGTTTAATTTAGTCTAATTGTGCTTAATCTATTTTGATTAGGTTGGTTCAATTAAGATTAAACCACCATGTGAATTTGAACCCCTGCGCCACTTCATATCTCTGCGTCCATTTGAATTCACGAGAAGAAACTTCTCATGAATTTACTCTCATGCAAAGTGTGGGAAAATTCAGTGCAGGGATAAAATGATAATTTTAAAACTTTTTCAAAATTATGATTTTACAGTGAAAAAATATTAATTAATCTAATTAATTAATATAAATTTATCCTACACTAGGATCTAAATATGATATATAGCATGCATGCATTTAAATTTGAAATTCGAATTTAAACAGTAAATACTTTACTGTAATGTGTTCAGAGCACAATACCTTTGTGCGGATAGTAGATCGCTGTAATCTGATCACTATCGGGAGAGTCTGATCATCATGATGTAGCCACACAGTGTGTCTGGCCTCTGTAGATCATCCACACGAAGCACCCGATCTGATCGACTCCTTACGAGTGCTAGCTCATTGTAGAGCCCTTTCGACGGTCGATGCTGATCAAACTCCTTCGATCGATGTCTGTCGATTCTTCAGATACTCTGGATCATTAGCAAATATGCTTGAGAGGATGTTGAAGATATTCCTAAAATTTGGTGGGCTCACAACACTCGTAGCTCACCTTCTCACTTTTCAAACTCCAGGCTGAAACCCTGAAGAACTCACTAAAACCCTGCACACACTTTTTCTTTCTTTTCTTTCTTTTTCTCTCGGAAGGATATAGACCTTCACCTTGCACACAAGGATTCCTTATGTCTAGATTTTCTTCAAAAATTTTTCTTGCACACGCCCCACTCTTCTCCTCCTTTTAAAACAATGTCAAACGTCTTATCCACGTGAGAGGATAAAGATGAGTAATTGCACATTTGAATTCAAATCAAATTTTGAATTCAAATAGAAATAAATTTATTCTAATCCACTAAGGGCGTGAGAAGAGGAGGGCGTGGCTTAATTTGTGTGTGAGTAATTTCATTAGAAACATTTTCTCGTGTAATAAATGGGGCATTAAAAGAGGATAAGGTCAAGGCACTAAGATTGGTTGCTCATTCAAATTCAAACTTTGTTTTGAATTTGAATGGCCAACCAATCATCCTTATCCACTCATATGGCGCATTAAAGTAGGGCGTGAGGAGGGCTTTGTGTGAGGAAAAATTTATGAGAACTTCCTTCTCGTGAATTCAAATGGGCACAGTGGAAGTGAGGTGGCACAGGGAGAATAGGTCAAGGTGGTTTCATTATTTAAACCAACCTAATTGAACCAAATAAGTTAGGCCCAATTAGACTAATTTAAACCCAACTAAATTAGGCTTAATTAGGCTCAATAAAATTAATCAAATCAGGAATTGATTAAACCCAACCCCTGATCAAATCAGGGACCAAACCATCTCGATGATTAGGTCAACTCTTAACCTAATCGGATCAAACCCAACTGAATCCATTTCAATTGGACTTGATCCAAAAAAAAAAAAATACTCAATCAAATTGAGTTAATTAGTGATCAAATCACTAATTAAACCTCTCATAAATATTGAGTCCAAATTCGATGGATAATCGGACATCAGAATTCATTGA
This sequence comes from Elaeis guineensis, assembly GCF_000442705.2. Lineage (NCBI taxonomy): Eukaryota > Viridiplantae > Streptophyta > Magnoliopsida > Arecales > Arecaceae > Elaeis > Elaeis guineensis. The sequence continues at coordinate 42,249,930 of NC_025999.2, forward strand.
TATGTAACCCTGATCGAAGAGTCCCAAACCAATAGGACTCTTGACCCCAGTACCCAAAATGTGTGGGACTCATGATCAGTGAATCCTGATTCTCGATCACAAAGTTTCAGACACATAAGACTCATAGTCCACGAGCATTAGGACTCTTCATCAGCCATCAGATCAGATTGAAACCTCTAATGTGTGTGACCCCACAGGTTCGAACCTAAGTCGGTAGCACAAGAACCAATTCCTGTACTAATCGAAGTGACCATCTAGCAATGGTACCCGACGATCGAATAGGTCGAATGGTCGCAATCGCAACACTCAGAACCTACATGAATATGGTTACTGTATAATTCATCCTTTTGACCTCTGTATTTAGGACGACTCAGGGTTAAATTGTCAACCCTGATTAGATCATCCGAATCGTGCTCAACTCAAACAGTCCTGTGACTCCTCACAAAGTCTACTCTGGCCAAGGTTTTGCTAAATTGAAACACGACTGTACACAGCTCCTAAACTGGAGTGGTCAATCCCATCTTGACACATGCACCGACAAGTCAAGTACTTGACTACACCCAGCAGCCTTCCGTCATTGAATTAGAAATTCAGGTAGTCCAGTGCCTAAGTGCAGTGAGTTGCTTGCAAGTCACCGTGGTGGTCTCAGGTTGGAGGGATATTTATACCCATATTCCATCGGAGCAAATCTTGACAGCAAAAATTGCTCCAGAGTCGGTCACGTTCAGTACAGATGTACCCTTACATCTCACCTGTATGCCATACCAGTGTCTCCACACTCATTGGTTAAGAGGACAACCAACCTATATGGCACACAACGACCTATGCTTGATAAATATTATCGTCCTTGGTAACAACGTATCATTTGATCGCGAACAGATTTAAGGACTAAACGACAAATCCTCTTTTGTCGAGTCTAAATAGTCCTAAGGACTTCACCACAACATAGGAGTTCATTAGAAGATAAAACATTTTGTGATGAAAAATACCAAAATAATTTTTATTAATTCATAATTCATGTACATGTAAAAAATAAGCACAACCGTCAACAAGCTGAAGATTGACTTTGGGACACTATTCCCAATAATATCCCACTTGGCCTAAAGCCAAACAGTGCAGTATCTAATACCCATCTTCGACTTGTAGTTGTCGAACTCCTTCACCGCAATGACTTTAGTGAATGGGTCAGCCAGGTTCTCCTTCCCGTCGATCTTCTGAAGATCGACGTCACTTCGATCCCTAATTTCCTGGATGAGATGGTAGCGGCGCAGAATATGCTTCATCCGCTGGTGTGCCTTTGGTTCCTTCGCCTGAGCAATGGCTCTAGAGCTATCACAGTAGAGCAGAACTGGACCAACAAGGGAGGGTGCTACTTCGAGCTCGGTGATGAATTTTCTCGGCCACACCGCTTCTTTGGCAGCATCTGATGCAGCTACATACTCCATCTCGCAAACTGAATCAGCCACTGTGCGTTGCTTGGAACTCTTCCAGCAGATAGCCCGACCATTAAGGGTAAAAATAAATCCTGACACACTTTTGCTATCATCATGATCAGACTGGAAACTAGAGTCTGTAAATCCTATAAGTCTCAAGTTCGATTCACCATAAACAAGCCACTAGTCCTTAGTATTTCTTAAATACTTCAGGATGGTTTTAACAACCTTTCAGTGTTTCTCCCTTGGATCAGATTGGTATCTACTCACTACCCCTAGTGAGTATGCCACATCTGGTTGTGTACATGTCATGGCGTACATGATAGATCCCACTGCCGAAGCATATAGAATCCTACCCATACGCTCTCTCTCTTGAGGTGTTGTCGGACAATCCCTCTTCGAGAGAGAAATTCCATGGCCTATTGGTAGATAGCCTTTCTTGAAATTCTCCATGCTGAACCTCTTCAACATAGTATCTATGTACGTAGACTGGGATAAACCAAGCAACCTTTTAGATCTATCCCTATAGATCCTCATCCCTAGGATGTAGGAAGCTTCTCCCAAATCCTTCATGGAGAACTGTGATGACAGTCAAATCTTTATTCCCTATAATGCAGGGACATCATTCTCAATTAAGAGAATATCATCCACATACAATACAAGAAATACCACTACTGAACCATTAGCCCACTTATAAATGCAGGGCTCTTCTCCATTCTTAATGAAGCCATATGTCTTGATCATCCTATCAAAATATATGTTCCAACTCCAGGATGCCTACTTAAGTCCATAAATGGACCTCTATAGTCTGCACACCTTAGACTCATCAGTGGATGTAAATCCTTCAGGTTGTATCATATACACCTCTTCATCCAGCTCTCGTTTAGGAAAGCTGTCTTCACATCCATCTGCCAGATTTCATAGTCCAGATGGACAGCTATCGTAAGCATAATTCGAATGGATTTGAGTATTGCCATAGGAAAAAATATCTCATCATAGTCTATACCATAACGTTGACGATATCCCTTGGCAACCAGACGGGCTTTATAGGTTTCCACCTTTCCATCTGCACCCCTCTTCCTCTTGAAGAACCACTTACACCCTATGGGTTTTACTCCTTCAGATGGGTCAACCAATGTCCACACATCGTTGACCTTCATGGACTCCATTTCGGATTTCATGGCCTCTAGCCATTTCTCAGAGTCGGGTCTCTGCATTGCATCCATGTAGATGATCGGATCCTCATCATTTTCATCAAGTTCGATAGGATCATCATCTGGATCAAGAAACCATAGTATCTGTCTGGTTGACGTGGAACTCTACCAGATCGCCTTAAGGGTGCTTGAACAATGGGCTCCGGATCTGATCTAATCAAATTCGGTTCAGGTTCAGCAACTTGCGTCAGATTTTTCACCTGTCGAATTTTGTCAAGTTCGACCTTAGAGACAACAATCCCTTCACTAAAGAACTCCCTTTCCAAAAAGATTGTCTTAAGGCTGACAAACACTTTTTGCTCATCAGCTAGGTAGAAGTAATACCCTTTGGTCTCTTTTGGGTACAATATAAAATTACACTTGTCAGACCTAGGTCCAAGCTTGTCCGTAATTAAACGTTTAACATAAGTCGGACACCCCCAAATCCTAAGGTGCGAGAGTACTGGCTTACGTCCTATCCATATCTCATATGACATTTTGGTTACAGACTTACACAGAACCATATTTAGAAGATAACAAGCCGATTCGAGCGCATATCCCCAAAGGGAGATCGGCAGACCAGCAAACCCCATCATAGATCGAACCATGTCCAACAAGGTCCGATTCCTCCTTTCAGACACACCATTATGCTGTGGTGTTCCAGGAGGTGTCCACTGAGAGAGAATCCCATTCTCTCCAAGATATATCAGAAAATCATTGGAAAGGTATTCACCTCCTCGATCAGATCGAAGAGTTTTAATACACTTTTCAGTTTATTTTTCTACCTCATTTCGAAATAGTTTGAACATTTCAAACGACTCCGACTTATGCTTCATTAAATAGATATACCCATACCTTGATAGGTCGTCTGTGAAGGTTATGAAGTAGAAATATCTATCTCTTGCACTTGAGCTCATGGGTCCACATACATCAGAATGTACCAGAGCCAAGAGTTCACTGGCTCGCTCACCTTTTTCAGTAAAAGGTGACTTGGTCATTTTACCAAGAAGACAGGACTCATAGGTTGGAAGTGATTCACAATCACCTACTTCAAAAATTCCTTCTTGAGCCAACCTATTTATCCTGTTCTTATTGATATGACCTAGCCTACAGTGCCAAAGGTAGACTTCTGACACATTATCTATTCTAGGGCGTTTACCGGAGATTTGAACCACATTAACAGGTTGTGATAGAAAGTAAATTCTATTATTAAGTTGTCCAACAAATATTGTAACACCATTCAAAATGATATTACAAATATTTTTTTTTATTAAAAATTGATAACCGTTCATAGCCAAAAGGCCTACAAAAATAATATTTAATAAAAAGCTTGGACAATAGTGACATTCACTCAGAATTATATTTCGAGAATTGATTACAAGGTTCATGATTCCTAATGCTAGAACTGGAACTTTGCTTCCATCTCCAATGTTCAGGAATCTCTCGCCTTCATCAAATCTCCTATTAACCTGCAGACCCTGCATCGAATTGCAAATATGATAAGGGCTTCCGGTATCCAATACCCAGGCAGTAGTATCACAAATGAAAAAGTTGCAAGGTGTTATCATATACGTACCTTGCTTCTTCTTCGGCCTGTTTGGGTCCAGTGAGGCAATGTATAGAGGACAGTTCCTCTTCCAGTGCCCCTGCTTCTTGCAAAAGAAGCACTCCACCTGGCTCTGGTCAGGCTTGTGCTTCTTGGTCTGACCCTGTGCAGACATCCCAGCATGCGGCTGCATCTTCTTATTATTCTTCTTCTTGTTCTTTTTTCCTTTTTTAAAAGGTCGACGATCAGAAGAAGACCCTCCCACAACATTTACCGACTCCTTATGAAGCTGGTGGTCCTTCTCAAAGTTCTGCAGCAACCCCAACAAGCTGTGGTAGTTCACTGCAGGCTTTGTCATTCAAAATGAATAAGGAAGGGAAGGTAGGACTTGGGCAGAGAATTAAGGATCGCATCCTTACCGAGTTGCTCGTGCAGGGGAAAGCCTAGTTTACTTAGGTGCTCAATCATTTCGATCATGTACAGTACATGATCAGTGACTGAGGCTCCATCCCTCATCCGAGCATTAAAAATGGCACAACTAGTTTTGTACCTTTCAACATCGTCAGGCGTGCCAAAAGAGTCATTCAATATTTGAAGCATCTCCTGTGGTTGGGCGTTCTCGAACCTGTGGCTGAACTCATCATTCATTGCCGCCAGCATAATGCACCGAACGGTGGTGCGATCGTTGAGCCACTTCTGGTAAGTGTCTCGGACCACCCCTCTAGCATTCGGGGCTGGCTCCTTAGGTGTCAGATCTGTTACTACATAAAAGATCTGCTCATGTTCAAGGACGATTTTTAATTTTCGATACCAGCTATCGAAATTAGGTCTCATGAGCTTGTCATTATCTAATAATGATCAGAGCGAAAGGGTAGTGGCCATAGCTGCATAAAGAAAAATCAGACCTATATTAGTACATAAATTATTAATACTAAAGACTTGGACTTTAGTCTAAAGTTTCTCCCAGTATTTTTACGAATTGGTAGCCTCAACCTCCAATTCGAGGAATTACTTTAATTCCTTAGTGGGTACTAGAATCCACACAGACTACACACGAGCCCAACTTTGGTTGGTCAACCCATGTGTATCTATGGGTAGGTTCATAACCAGTTGTTTCTCTAAACAACTTCTAATAATTGATTTTGCCCCAGAACCTAATCAGTAGGCTTTGGCCTCCACTGAAAAGATCTGGTTAGGTCCAACCATTAACATGATTTGATTTGGTGAATCAGACCAATAAATGATCAGGCCCGACTTTGGCCGGCCAACCTGACCACCATCAGAAAGACTCAAACCAAATTATCGTATTATGAATGATAATTCCATTAGTCAATAAGCACCAGGCCTTTGGGCCTCCAATGATTATTAAACTAATAGACTCATTATCACTCACTTAATGGGAGGCTATGACTTAGTTATCAATATAACTTAATCATATTTAAGAACTAATAATTTTTGAGGATTTTATTAAAGAATAGATGAGAAGATAAATTATCAGCCAATTTTAATCCTCCCACTGACTTCACCAAGTCAGATTAAAAAGGATTTAATTAAGCCAGCATTAGGAGCACCTAAATCAGTCAAACTGATTTACCTAATGACATGGGTGAGCCCTAATCACCAAGTGATCTAATCAAAACCTAATTCACCAGGTTGGTCAGGTAAGTGAGATCAGTGGTGGGGATATGCCACTAACTCGTCAGAGATCAAATCACTGCGAGTAGCTCCCGCTTAAAAACCACTGGTCAAACTGCCAAACTTATCTTAGACACCAACCGGTTCATTAGTTTTAATTTGATCAACTTAGTAAATTGGGTTCCACTGCGTAGCCATGAATTAAGTCTATCTTGGTCTAGTTAAAGACATGGACCCTTTCAACTACAACTATTGGAGTTGAGTCTAGAGTATCCTTGACCTAATCTAATTCAACTTTTGATTAGATTTGACTAATTACTCTAATTTAGTCTATTTCTTTAAGCTAACCTTAAGTCTAACCCAATTATAGATATAATCCATCTAACCCATTGACCCACAAGTTTATGCAATTATCTTAGGTCTTAATTCATAATTCTAGACCTACTAGACAACACTTAATTCTTTTAATTAAGTATTTAGACTGATGGGTCAGGGTTTGGCATTTCAAAAATAATTTTCAAATTTGAAAGGTTTAATTTTTTGTTCATCAAATATGTTGACTCATTTCATACATAGCAATCCTATTGCTAATTACATAACAGAAAATAACTCAATTAAAATAAATCATAAATATTCCTTTCGCTACTTCATCTGCATGGGATATAATCACATCGGCACCCTACCCCATAGGAGACCCCATCGAATGGGAAGAGAGGGCCTTTAAACCCTACTTTTCTTCTATGACCGGACGGCCATGGCAACCAACCCAATTCGATTACTTACTACTTGGATCAAGTATATCTAAATATACCAATTTCAAAATTTAAATTTCAAATTTCAAATTTAAATTTTAAATTTTGAATTTCAAATTTCAAACAAATTTCAAATTTTAAATTTCAAAATTTGAATTTTAAATTTTGAATTTCAAATTTGAAATTTCTACCAAATTTCAAATTTTAAATTTGAATTTCAAATTTTTGAATTTTGAATTTCAAATTTTAAAATCTAAATTTTAAAATTTTGAATTTCAAATTTTGAATTTTAAATTTTGAACCACTTTCAAAATTCAAATTTTAAATTTTAAATTTTAAATTTTAAATTTAAACTTTTAGATTACAACTTAATCTATGCATGCAAATATATATATCATATCTTAGAACCTTGCTCTGATACCATTTGTGGAGAAATTTAGTGCAGGGGTAAAATGGTAATTTTATTTTTTTTAAATTATGATTTTACAGTAAAAAAATATTAATTAATCTAATTAAATAATATAAATTTAACCTACACTAGGATCTAAATATGATATATAGCATACATGCATTTAAATTTAAAATTCGAATTTAAACAGTAAACACTTTACTGTAATGTGTTCAGAACACAATACCTTTGTGCGGGTAGTAGATCACCACAATCTGATCACCGTCGGAAGAGTCTGATCATCATGATGCAGTCACACAGTGTGTCTGACCTCTACAGATCATCCACATGAAGCTCCCAGTCTGATCGACTCCTTATGAGTGCTAGCTCGTTGTAGAGCCCTTTCGACGGTCGATGCTGATCGAACTCTTTCGATCGATGTCTGTAGATTCTTTGGATGTTCCAGACCATCAACAGACATGCTTGAGATGATGTTGAAGATCTTCCTAAAATTTGGTGGGCTCACGACACTCGTAGCTCACCTTCTGACTTCTCGAACTCCAGGCTGAAACCCTGAAGAACTCACTAAAACCCTGCGCATATTTTTTCTTTCTTTTCTTTCTTTTTCTCTCGGAAGGATATAGACCTTCACTTCCACACAAGGATTCCTCACGCCCAGATTTTCTGTCAAAAATTTTTCTTGCACACGCCCCACTCTTCTCCTCCTATTAAAACAATGTCAAACGTCTTATCCACGTGAGAGGATAAAGATGAGTAATTGCACATTTGAATTCAAATCAAATTTTGAATTCAAATGGAAACCAATTTATTCTTATCCACTAAGAGTGTGAGAAGAGGAGGGTGTGGCTTAATTTGTGTGTGAGTGATTTCATGAGAAATATTTTCTCGTGTAATAAATGGGACATTAAAAGAGGATAAGGTCAAGGCACTAAGATTGGTTGCTCATTCAAATTCAAACTTTATTTTGAATTTGAATGGCCAACCAATCATCCTTATCCACTCATATAGTGCATTAAAGTAGGGCGTGAGGAGGGCTTTGCATGAGGAAAAATTCATGAGAACTTCCTTCTCATGAATTCAAATGGGCACAGTGGAAGTGAGGTGGCGCAGGGAGAATGGGTCAAGGTGGTTTCATTATTTAAACCAACCTAATTGAACCAAATAAGTTAGGCCCAATTAGACTAATTTAAACCCAACTAAATTAGGCTTAATTAGGCTCAATAAAATCCTAATCAAATCAGAAATTGATTAAGCCCAACCCCTGATCAAATCAGGGACCAAACCATCTCGATGATTAGGTCAACTCTTAACCTAATCGGATCAAACCCAACTGAATCCAATTCAATTGGACTTGATCCAAAAAAAAAAAATTACTCAATCAAATTGAGTTAATTAGCGATCAAATCACTAATTAAATCTCTCATAAATATTGAGTTCAAATTCGATGGATAATCGGACATCAGAATTTATTGATATGTAACCCTAATCGAAGAGTCCCAAACCAATGAGACTCTTGACCCTGGTACCCAAAATGTGTGGGACTCGTGATCAGAGAATCCTGATTCTCAATCATAGAGTCCCAGACACGTAGGACTCATAATCCATGAGCATTAAGACTCTTCATCAGCCATCAGATCAGATAGGAACCTCTAATGTGTGTGACCCCGCAGGTTCGAACCTAAGCCGGTAGCACAGGAACCAATTTCTGTACTAATCGAAGTGACCATCTAGCAATGGTACTCGACGATCGGATAGGTCGAATGGTTGCAATTGCAACACTCAGAACCTACATGAATATGGTTACTGTATAATTCATCCTTTTGACCTCTGTGTTTAGGATGACTCAGGGTTAAACTGTCAACCCTGATTAGACATCCGAATCATGCTCAACTCAAACAGTTCTGTGACTCCTCACAAAGACTACCCTGGCCAAGATTTTGCTAAATTAAAATATGACTGTACATAGCTCCTAAACTGGAGTGGTCAATCCCATCTTGACGCACTCACCGATAATTCAAGTACTTGACTACACCCAGCAGCCTTCCGTCACTGAATTAGAAATTCAGGTAGTCCAGTGCCTAAGTGCAATGAGTTGCTTGCAAGTCACCGTGGCGGTCTCAGGTCAAAGGGATATTTATACCCATATTCCATTGGAGCAAATCTTGACAGCAAAAATAGCTCTGGAGTTGGTCACGTTCAGTGCAGATGTACCCTTACATCTCACTTGTATGCCATACCAGTATCTCCACACTCATTGGTTAAGAGGACAACCAACCTATCTGGCACACAACGATCTATGCTTGATAAATGTTATCATCCTTGGTAACAACGTATCATTTGGTCGCGAACAGATTTAAGGACTAAACGACAAATCCTCCTTTGTCGAGTCTAAATAGTCCTAAAGATTTTACCACAACATAGGAGTTCATTAGAAGATGAAATATTTTGCAATAAAAATATCAAAATAATTTTTATTAATTCATAATTTATGTACATATACAAAAATGAGCACAATCGTCAACAGACTAACGATTGGCTTTGGGATACTATTCCCAACACAAAGCCCTTCCCACGTCCTACATTTGTGCACCATATAGGTGGATAAGGATGGTTGGTTGGCCATTCAAATTCAAAAGAAACTTTGAATTTGAATGAACAAACAATCCATGCACCTTGTCCTTATCCTCTTTAGCGCCCATATCTTACACGAGAAAGAGTTTCTCATGAAACCTTTCTACGCACAAAGCAGCCACGCACCTTCTCTTCTCACGCCCAAGTGGATAGGGATGAGTTGGTTTGCATTTGAATTCAAATTTGATTTGAATTCAAATGTGCAACCACTTATCTTTATCCTCTCACGCGGATAAGACATGTTTTGAACTGTTTTAAAAGAGATAGGGAGGTGGGGCGTGCGTAAGAAATTTTTTGAGAGAAAAAGTGGGGCATGGGGAACCCTTGTGCATGAGTAGGAAGTCTAAAACTTCCGAGAGAAAAAGAAAGAAAAGAAAGAAAATTGGACATAGGGTTTTCAGTGTGATCCCTAGGGTTTCAGCCTGGGGTTCGGGAAGTGAGAAGGTGAGCTACGAGTGTCGTGAGCCCACCAAATTTCAGAGAGAGATTTATCAACCTCTCAAGCATACTTATTGATGATCTAGAGTATTCGAAGAGTCGGTAGACATCGATCGAAGGAGTTCGATCAGCATCGGCCGTCGAAAGGGCTCTACAACGAGCTAGCACTCATAAGGAGCTGATCAGATCGGGAGCTTCGTGTGGATGATCTGCAGAGACCATACACGCTGTGTGGCTATATTGCGATGATCAGACCCTCCCGATGGTGATCAGATTGCGACGATCGACTATCCGCACAAAGGTATTGTGTTCTGAACACAGAACAATAAATTATTTACTGTTCAAATTTAAATTTTAAATTTAAATGTATGCATGCTATATATCATATTTAGATCCTAGTGTAGGATAAATATATATTAATTAATTAGATTAATTAATTATTTCCACTATAAAATTATGATTTTAAAAAAAATTTAAAATTACCATTTTACCCCTGCACTAAAATTTCGTTTCAAATGGTATCAGAGCAAGTTTTAAGATATGATATATGAATTTGCATGCATAAATTAAGTTATAATCTAAAAGTTTAAATTTAAAATTTAAAATTCAAAATTTAAAATTTGAATTTTGAAAGTTGTTCGAAATTCAAAATTCAAACATTTGAAATTCAAAATTTGAAATTTAAATTTTGAAATTCAAAATTCAAAATTTAAAAGTTTGAAATTCAAAATTTGAAATTTAAAATTTGGATGAAATTTCAAATTTGAAATTCAAAATTTAAAATTCAAAATTTGAAATTCAAAAATTTGAAATTTGAAATTTGTTTGAAATTTGATATTCAAAATTTAAAATTTGAAATTTGAAATTTAAAATTTAAATTTTAAAATTGGTATGTTTAGATATACTTGATCTAAGTAGCAAGTAATCTAATTGGGTTGGTTGCTATGGCCATCCGGTCATAGGAGAAAAATAGGGTTTAAAGGCCCTCTCCTCCCATTCGATGGGGTCTCCTATGGCGGTAGGGGTGCCGTGCAATTATATCCCATGTAGATGAAGTAGTGAAAGGACTTAATTGTAAAGGTTCAATTATAAAATTTATCATAAATGTGTTAGATTAAATCTAAAAGAATATTCATGATTTATTTTGATTGAGTTATTTTCTGTTATGTAATTAGCAATAGGATTGCCATTTATGAATGTACTGATCTATTTGTGAAATGAGTCAACATATTTGGTGAACAGAAAGTAAAACCTTTCAAATTTAAAAATTATTTTCGAAAAGTCAAACCCTGACCCATCAGCCCAAATACTTAATTAAAAGAATTAAGTATTGTCAAGTTAGTCTAGAATTGTGAATTAAGACCTAAGATAATTGCATAAACTTGTGGGTCAATGGATTAGATGGATTAGGTCCATAATTGGGTTAGACTTAAGGTTAGCTTAAAGAAATGGACTAAATTAGAGTAATTGGTCAAATCTAATCAAAAGTTGAATTAGATTAGGTCAAGGACACTCTAGACTCAACTCCAATAGTTGTAGTTGAATGGGTCCATGTCTTTAACTAGACCAAGATGGACTTAATTCATGGCTATGTGGTGGAACCTTATTTACTAAGTTGATCAAATTAAAACTAATGAACTGGTTGGTGTCTAAGGTAAGTTCGGCAGTTTGACCAGTGGTTCTTAAGTGGGAGCTACTCGCATTGATTCGATCTCTGATGAGTTAATGGCATATCCCCACCACTGATCTCACTTACCTGGCCAACCTGGTGAGTTAGATTTTGATTAGATCACTTGGTGATTAGGGCTCATCCATGTCATTAGGTAAATTAGTGTGACTGATTTAGGTGCTCCTAATGCCGGCTTTAATTAAATTCTTTTTAATCTGACTTGGTGAAGTCAGTGGGAGGATTGAAATTGGCTGGTTAATTTCTTCTCTTCCTTCACTTAATAAAATCTTCAAAATTATTAGGTCCCTAAAATGATTAAGTTATAGTGATAACTAAGTCATAGCCTTCCATTAAGTGAGTGATAATGAGTCCATTAGTTTAATAATCATTGGAGGCCCAAAGACCTGGTGCTTATTGACTAATGGAATTATCATTCATAGTATGATAATTTGGTTTGAGTCTTTCTGATGGTGGTCAGATTGGCCGGCCAAAGTTGGGCCTGATCATTTATTGGTCTGATTCACCAAATCAAGTCATGTTAATGGTTGGACCTAACCAGATCTTTTCAGTGGAGGCCAAAGCCTACTGATTAGGTTCTGGGGCAAAATTGATTACTAGAAGTTGTTTAGAGAAACAACTGGTTATGAACCTACCCATAGATGCACATGGATTGACCAACCAAAGTTGGGCTCGTGTGTAGTCTGTGTGGATTCTAGTACTCACTGAGGAATTAAAGTAATTCTTCGAATTGGAGGTTGAGGCTACCAGTTCATAAAAATATTGGAAGAAACTTTAGACTAAAGTCCAAATCTTTAGTATTAATAATTTATGTACTAATATAGGTCTGGTTTTTCTTTATGCAGCTATGGCCACTACCCTATTGCTCCAGTCATTATTAGATAATGACAAGCTCATGGGACCTAATTTCGATAGCTGGTATCAAAAATTAAAAATCATCCTTGAGCATGAGCGGATCCTTTATGTTGTAATGGATCCGGCACCCGAGGAGCCAACCTCAAATGCTAGAGGGACGGTCTGAGATACTTACCAGAAGTGGCTCAACGATCGGACCACCGTTCGATGCATAATGCTGGCGGTAATGAATGATGAGTTTAGCCGCAGGTTTGAGAACGTCCAGCCATAGGAGATGCTTCAAATATTGAGCGACTCCTTTGGCACGCCTGATGATGTTGAAAGGCACAAAACTAGTTGTGTCATTTTCAATGCTCGGATGAGGGATGGGGCCTCAGTCATCGATCATATACTGTACATGATCGAAATGATTGAGCGTCTAAATAAACTGAGCATTCCCCTGCACGAGCAGCTCGGTAAGGATGTGATCCTTAATTCATTGCCCAAATCCTTCCTCCCCTTCCTTACTCATTTTCGAATGACAAAGCCTGCAGTGAACTACCACGGCTTGTTGGGGTTGCTGCAGAACTTTGAGAAGGACCACCAGCTCCATAAGGAGTCGGTGAATGTTGTGGGAGGGTTTTCTTCTGGTCATCGACCCTTTAAGAAAGGGAAGAAGAACAAGAAGAAGAATAATAAGAAGGTGCAGCCGCATACTGGGATGCCAGCATAAGGTCAGACCAAGAAGCGCAAGCCCGATCAGTGCCAGACGGAGTGCTTCTTTTGCAAGAAGGAGGGGCACTGGAAGAGGAACTGTCCTCTATACATTGCCTCCCTGGACCCAAACAGGCCAAAGAAGAAGCAAGGTAATTATATGATAACACCTTGTAATTTTTTCATTTGTGATACTACTGCCTAGGTATTGGATACCGGAAGCCCTTATCATATTTGCAATTCGATGCAGGGTCTACAGGTCAGTAGGAGATTTGATGATAGCGAGAGGTTCCTGAACGTTGGAGATGAAAGCAAAGTTTCAGTTCTAGCTTTAGGAATCATGAACCTTGTAATCAATTCTCGTAATGTAATTCTGAGTGAATGTCACTATTGTCCAAGCTTTTTATTAAATACTATTTCTGTAGGCCTTTTGGCCATGTACGGTTATGAATTTTTAATAAAACAAAATATTTATAATATCATTTTGAATGGTGTTATAATGTTTGTTGGACAACTAAATAATGAAATATACTTACTATCACAGCTTGTTAATGTGGTTCAAACCTTCGGTAAACATCCTAGAATAGATAATGTGTCAGAAGTCTACCTTTGGCACTGTAGGCTAGGTCATATCAATAAGAATAGGATAAACAGATTGGCTCAAGAAGAAATTTTTGAAGTTGGTGATTGTGAATCACTTCCAACCTGTGAGTCCTGTCTTCTTGAGAAAATGATCAAGTCATCTTTTACTAGAAAAGGTGAGCGAGCCAGTGAACTCTTAGGTCTGGTATATTCTAATGTATGTGGACCCATGAGCTCAAGTGCAAGAGGTGGATATTTCTACTTCATAACCTTCACAGACGACCTATCGAGGTATGGGTATGTCTATTTAATGAAGCATAAGTCAAAGTCGTTTGAAATGTTCAAACTATTCCAAAATGAGGTAGAAAAATAAACTGAAAAGTGTATTAAAACTCTTCGATCTGATTGAGGAGGTGAATACCTTTCTAATGAGCTTTTGACATATTTAGGAGAGAATGAAATTCTCTCTCAGTGGACTCCTCCTGGAACACCATAGCATAATGGTGTGTCTGAAAGGAGGAATCGGACCTTGTTAGACATGGTCCGATCCATGATGGGGTTTGCTGGTCTGTCGATCTCTCTTTGGAGATATGCACTCGAATCAACTTGTTACCTTCTAAATAGGGTTTCGAGTAAGTCTGTAACCAAAATACCATATGAGTTATGGATAGGACGTAAGCCAATACTCTCACACCTTAGGGTTTGGGGATGTCTGGCTTATGTTAAACATTTAGTTACGGACAAGCTTGGACCTAGGTCTAACAAGTGTAATTTCATAGGGTACCCAAAAGAGACCAAAAGATATTATTTCTACCTAGCTGATGAGCAAAAGGTATTTGTCAGCCTTAAGACAATCTTTTTAGAAAAGGAGTTCCTTAGTGAAGGGACTGTTGCCTCTAAGGTTGAACTTGAGAAAGTTCGGCAGGTGAAAAAACCAACACAAGTAGCTGAACCTGAACTGGATTTGATTAGATCAGATCCAGAGCCCATTGTTCCTGCACCCTTAAGGCGATCTGGTAGAGTACCACATCAACCAGACGATCCTATGGTTTCTTGGTCTGGAATGGAGATCCTATCGAACTTGATGAAAATGATGAGGATCCGATCACCTACATGGATGCAATGCAGAGATCTGACTCTGAGAAATGGCTAAAGGCCATGAAATCTGAAATGGAGTCCATGAAGATCAACGATGTGTGGACATTGGTTGACCCATCTGAAGGATTAAAACCCATTGGGTGTAAGTGGGTCTTTAAGAGGAAGAGGGGCGCAGATGGAAAGGTGGAAACCTATAAAGCCCATCTGGTTGCCAAGAGATATTGTCAACGTTATGGTATACACTAAGACGAGACGTTTTCTCCTGTTGCAATGCTCAAATCCATTCGGATTATGCTTGCGATAGCTACCCATCTGGACTATGAAATCTGACAGATGGATGTGAAGACAACGTTCCTAAATAGAGAGCTGGACGAAGAGATGTATATGATACAACCTGAAGGATTCATATTCACAGATGAGTCTAAGGTGTGTAGGCTACAGAGATCCATTTATGGACTTAAGCAGGCATCCTGGAGTTGGAACATACATTTTGATAGGATGATCAAGACGTATGGCTTCGTTAGGAATGGAGAAGAGCCCTGTACTTATAAGTGGGCTAATGGTCCAGTAGTAGTATTTCTTGTATTGTATGTTGTTGCCCAGCTATGCAACCCAAGAGTGGGGGTGAATTGGGTTTCTAAAAATTTTAGAATTAATTAAATACTTATGATGAATAAGACAAAGACTTTAATTCAATATTAATTACTTAAAGCAGGAATGCAAGAATATGATAGAGAAATAAGGAGAAACAATAAAGCACACCACAAACACAACGATTTATAGTGGTTCGGTGCCAACCTTGCACCTACATCCACTCCCCAAGCTCCTACTTGGAAATTTCAATACACTATGCTTGTATTCAACCTGAATACAAAACGTCGGAAACTCCGACACTAGCTATCCCAAGCTAGATCACTTATTTCTCGGGTACAAGTAAACCCAAAACACTCCGATTTTAGGTTCGGATCAACCTTTCCTTGTTTTGAAAATCTTCCAAAAACAAGAACAAAAACTCACAAAGAGTAAGAAAATTTAGAGCACAGATTAATACAATAACAGCTCCTTAAATGAGCGAATATAACAATAAAAACTTTACTCAAATGTAGAACCCCTTTTCGGATTTTCTCAAGGTGGATAAATGCTTGAACAAATGCTTGAGAAGAGGTTGATCGTTGATTGAAGATCTCTTGAAAGCTTTGAAAGATCTCTTGATCAAGGTTGAACAATAGGCTTGAAAGATCTTCTCTTTGAATGCTCTTGCTTTTCTCTTTCACAATCTCTCTAGTATATTGTGGATCCTCTCTCTTTTTCTTTTTGGATATTTCGTTGATCTCAGGCTTTTTCATGCAGATTTCGGATCCTCTCTTCTGTTTTTGATCTCACATTTGATCTGCTATTTAATCTGCAATTTCTTTCACCATTTGAAGCATTTTATGGCATTAGAAGCAAGAGAAAATAATTTAGGCAGATAAAGAGCCGTTAGAGCAATTTTAGGAAGCATAAAAGGCAATTAAAACGGGCAAAAAAATAGTCGTTGCTGACATTTTCCGTCGCAGGAGTCGACTCATGAGTCGACTCATGCTACAGGAGTCGACTCATGAGTCGACTTCTGTTGCACAGACCAGACAGTCTTGATTTCTGGATTTTTTGGCTCAAATCAGCAGAGGTCGACTCATGAGTCGACTCATGCCTTGTGGGTCGACTCATGAGTCGACTCACAGGTCGTGCCAAGCCAAAAATCCAGCGTGCCATGGGAATTTTTTGCGTGCCAATCAGCTCATAGTGCCATGAGTTGACTCATGAGTCGACTCATGCACTTCAAACCTTCATAACTTCAAAAATATAAGTCCAAAAATAATGAAATTTTCACCAATAGTTTACAAATCATTTGTTCTATCAAATGATACTATCAAATCAGGATTTTAGTGAAATTATGATTTTGCCCTTGAAGAGCATAAGGACTTTTTCAATTTAAAATTGTTTGTATCCCTTCAATCTGCTTTGTAATCATCAAAATCAATCTAGGAGCAACAATCTCCCCCTTTTTGATGATGATAAAATATTTGAATAAAAATATTTATGTGAATGCATTAATTTCAAAAGAATACATTATAGGTGTATATGCTTGAAAAGAGTATGATTCTTTTGGCATGTAATATAAATAGTCATATGCAAAAATAATTTGTCCATTTGCTTAAGGGTTTGAAGATATGCTCATTTGATTATGTGATTTTGGTGTTAGAGCAAAAAACTTGTTTTTGTTATCAGATTGAGCTCTATTTTGAAAATTCCATTCTCATTTGATTTTAGTTTTAGCATCAGAGCAAAAAATACTTATGTGCCTAAAAAAAAATTATGTGTGCCAAAGTATGTTTAAAAGTTGATTTTGAGCTTAAGTGTATTAACTCATTTTGAGCTTAAGATATATCAGAGCAAGAGAAAAGAAATAAATTTTGCAATGTATCAGAGCAAGAACAATAATTTTTACAATGTTATCAGAAAAGATTTTACAATGTATCAGAGTAAATGTTATAATATATCAGAGAAAATTTCACACTGTATCAGAGAAAATATCAGAGAAACTTTCACACTGTATCAGATTAAATTTTATCATGTATCAGAGCAAGTTAAAAGAAATTTTAGGGTGTATCAGAGTAAATCAAATTTCTTAAGATGTATCAAGGTAAATTTCAAAAGATATATCAGAGCAAGTTTGAATTTTGAAATATATCAGAGCATATAAAAAATTACTTATTTGCATTGTACTTATAATTTTGCTTTTGATGGATGGCTTTTTGTTTAATTTCTGTCTGATATCAAATTTCTCAAATTTTTGCTTAATTTCTCAAAATACCATTTTTGTTTAATTTCTCAAATTTTGTTTAATTTCTCAAATTTTTGTTTAATTTCTCCAAATATTTAATTTTTGAAATTTTTGTTTAATTTCTCCAATTTTTGTTTAATATCTCCAATTTTGTTTTGTTTAATTTCTCAAATTTTTGTTTAATTTCTCCCCTTTTTTGACATCATCAAATATGGTTAACTCTTTCTTTTTTTTTTTTTTTTTAAATATTCTTTAATTTCTCCCCTTTTAGAGTTTATCATAGAAGTTTGCTCCCCCTTAATATAGCAATTATCAACAGCAAACAACAACAAAGAGAAGACAATTTTTCCACAAGAAGAATATATATAACCAAAATATGATCAATATCATTACAAAAGGTAGAAATATAAGTGAAAAATGATTCCATTAAAAACATAATTGTTTCAATACATAGTTCTTAAAAATAAAATTCAACCAGCTAATTGTCAATACATGGCCCCAAGGTATAGATCCTAGAACAAAATACTAACACCTAGGATCTAGTAAAGATCAAGATAAGTCAATGATCGGAGTCATCAGATATAGGGTGAGGAGATGATGGATCAGAAGTGCGTCCTCTACCCCGTCTGCCTCTGCCACGAGTGGAGGTGCTGGCACGAGCAGGAGAGCGAGATGAACTGGGTGGCTGAGAACGCTGAGAGGCCAAAGACTGAACAGAAAGGGTGAGTCTGATAGAATCAAGTACGTTCAGTGCTCTGGAAACAGATTGAAGTAGAGCAGTGAACTGAGTGGTAGCATGCTCACTCGATCCTTGGATTTCTTTCCTCAGCAATTCATATCCACCTTTTAGTGCTCCTCTGAGCCTACCAGTCTCTGCAGTGAGGTCTGTGACCTCAATGGTTGACTCCTGTGGCTTGGGATGGGCCAAAGCAAGGACTTGCCCCTGCAAGTCAAGAACTCTGCCAGTAAGTCTCCAGACAGTGTCCTCAAGCTGCTGGATCCTGATGGACTGATCTGATATCATTTGAAACATAGTGGAGATGTGGGGAGTAATGGTCTGATCAGAAGAGGTGGCTCCAAGTGCAAAAGAAGTACTACTCCACTGGCTAGACAGCAAAGAAGCCACACACTGTGATATATGCTCGATCTGATCGTCAGCCAGTCTGAACTCTGAATAAGGTGCTCTGCTCTCTGGCTGATACACTGGTGTGGGCATCCTAGTAAACTCTGAAGGGCCAGCCTCAGTATCAGGAATGAACTGGATATGTGGTGATGCTGCCCTGAGGTCATGGACAGGAGATGATGGATCTTCTTCTTCTACTCTGCCTTCAGTTCTGACTTCAGCTCTATCTTCAGTTCTCTCTTCAGTTCTCTCCTCAACTCTCTCCTCAGATCCCTTGATCCAACCACCATCAGTCTTTGCAAATCCCATTCGGTGCAGGCTGTGTTGGTTGAAAGTGTCCACATGAGAGAGCTTAGTAGCAGCCTCCCCCTCACAACTAACTCCAAACCTCCTGAATACTCTAGTAAGGGCCATACCATAAGGCAAGTGTGCCTTGGATCTATTCAAAGTTTCTCTCATGGCCTCTATCATAAGTGCAGGGAGGTTCAGGGGGGTCTGAGTGATGACATGAAACATGACACATACATCTTGCTGGAAAGTAAGTCATGTCTACCACTCCTAGGAAAGAAGAGCTTTGTTACAATCTGATGCAGGACCCTCATCTCAATGGACAAAATCTTTGCTTTCAATTTGTTTAAATTTCCTGAATAAGTTTCTCCTAAAATGATTCTGATCCCCTCTTCTTTAATTGGGAGTTCCATATATGAATATCCTTCACTAGGCAACTGAAGTATTTCTCCCAATATCCTAGAGTCCAGGCAGATATCAATTCCCTTTACAGTTGAAGTCACTGACCCACTTCCATAAAGTAGGTTTTGGTAGAATTCTCTAACAAGATCAACATAGGTGACTTCCTTAAGAGAGCAATAGAGTTTCCATCCTTGGTTTTTAATTTTGGTAGCAAAAGTAAATCCTTCTTCCTCAAAGAACCGAAAATCTATATTTTTCCCGGTTTCTACTTTTCTATCGGAAAGAGGACTCTTACTGGGGCTTAGGAGGGATTGAGAGGGACCTTGAGTAGGTACTGAAACTGGAGTGGGAGCAGTTGAAGATTGAGCGGCTTTCCTTTTCTTTCTGACAATTTCTTCAGGCTCACGGATTGATTTTCTTCTTTGGGGAAGTTTCATCTTTGGAGCCATATCCACTATAGTAGCAGACAAGGAGACTTGAATTGAGTGGAGGAGGGATCCAACCGCGCCAAGCAATGCGAGAAAGCACAGAAAATCCTTTTCAAGGAGGCAATTTTTGGTGGAGAGGAGGAGGGAGAATTGCCTCGAAATTAATCCTTGGATTTGGAGCAAGAAGAGTTGGAGAAGATGGCTTTTGGAAGAAGAACGATGGGAAGATGAGTCGTCTCACAAACAGGGTTCCCGTTCAAAAACAATGAGCCCGTGGGAAGTTTGTGGGATTTACAAGTTTGCCATTGAGTCGACTCATGGGGGTCGACTCATGAAGTTCAAAAAATCAGGAAAAATATGAATAAATTCTAGAAAAATTTAAAATTTTGAGTGAAGGAATTTTGCTCAATGATAAGTTTTTAGAATGATAAATTTGAGCTTTTGGGACCAGGATAGATGTTGAAAATTGAGCTCTAAGAGTTTTTGACATCTATTCTTTGGAAATTGAGAAATTTTAGACATATGGATCTAGAATTCCTAGATTTCTTCTAATTTCACAGAATCTATCCTCACTAAGGGCCTTTGTAAAGATATCAGCTAATTGATTTTCAGTGCAAACATATTCAAAAATTATATTTTTGTTTTGAACATGTTCTCTTATGAAATGATGTCTTATTTCAATATGTTTGGATCTTGAGTGTTGAATTGGATTTTTAGATAGATTTATGGTACTTGTGTTATCACATCTTATTGGTGTTTCATTAAGTTTGATTCCAAAGTCTTCGAGTTGTTGCTTAATCCACAAGATTTGAGCACAACAACTTCCGGCTGCAATGTATTCGGCCTCAGCCGTAGACAGTGCCACCGAATTTTGTTTCTTGCTAAACCATGAGATTAGGTTAACTCCAAAAAATTGGCAAGTTCCACTTGTGCTTTTTCTATCTAATTTACATCCAGCAAAATCAGCATCTGAATATCCTAATAAATCAATTTGTGAGTCCTTAGAGTACCATAACCCTAGAGTTTGAGTACCATTTAAGTATCTAAGGATTCTTTTAACAGCATTCAAATGAGATTCTTTAGGATTAGATTGATATCTAGCACATAAGCAAATACTAAACATGATATCAGGCCTACTTGCAGTTAAATATAATAATGAGCCAATCATACCTCTATAGTATTTTAAGTCTACACATTTACCTTCATCATCCTTGTCAAGCTTACATGAGGGACTCATTGGTGTGCCAATTGGTTTGCAGTTCTCCATTCCAAATCTTTTGAGTAGTTCCTTGATGTACTTGCTTTGGGTGATGGAGATTTCTTCTTTTGATTGTTTGATTTGGAGTCCGAGGAAGAAGGTGAGTTCTCCCATCATGCTCATCTCGAACTCCCCCTGCATAAGCTTAGCAAAGTCTTGACAAAGGGATTCATTAGTAGACCCAAAAATTATGTCATCAACATAAATTTGTATAATTAGCATATCATTTTGATTTCTTTTAATAAATAGGGTTGTATCTACATTATCTCTTGAAAAACCATTATTCATTAGAAATTTGCTTAGCCTTTCATACCATGCTCTAGGTGCTTGTTTTAATCCATATAAAGCTTTATTTAATCTAAAGACATGATTAGGAAAAGCATGATTTTCAAATCCGGGTGGTTGTTCTACATATACTTCTTCAGAGATATATCCATTTAAAAATGCATTTTTAACATCCATTTGAAATTATTTGAATTTCATAAAGCAAGCATATGCAAGTAGAAGTCTAATAGCTTCTAATCTAGCAACAGGTGCAAAGGTTTCATCAAAATCAATTCCTTCTTCTTGATTATATCCCTTAGCAACCAGTCTTGCTTTATTTCTAATTACATTTCCATGCTCATCTAATTTGTTTCTAAAAACCATTTTGTGCCAATTATTGAATAATCTTTAGGTCTTGATACTAAGGTCCAAACATTATTTCTTTCAAATTGATTAAGTTCCTCTTGCATAGCATTAATCTAATTATGATCATTTTCAGCTTCTTCAAAAGTTTTAGGTTCAAGATGAGATACAAAAGCACAATGATTAACTGCATCTCTTAGTGAAGAACGGGTTTTTACCCCATGCATAGGGTCACCAATAATTAACTCCTTAGGGTGGTTGTGAACATACCTCCATTCCTTGGGTAGGTCATTTGTACCTTGAGGTTGTTCTTGAATTTCTTCACCTCTTTCATTTTGTTTGTCTTCTTGATCCTTGTCTTTTGGAGTTGCTGAATCTTTCAGAGTGATCTCCTTCATACCTTCTATTAGTGGATCTGCATCATCAACACCCTCATTCTTCCTTGAAGGAAGATTGTTAGATTCATCAAAAACAACATGTATAGACTCCTCAACTACTAAAGTTCTTTTGTTGAAAACTCTAAATGCTTTACTAGTAGAGGAGTAACCTAGAAAGATTGCTTCATCTGATTTTGCATCAAATTTACCAAGTTTTTCTTTGTCATTATTTAATACAAAACATCGGCAACCAAAAACATGAAAATATGCAATATTTGGTTTTCTTCCTTTTCAAAGTTCATAGGGGGTTTTCTTTAAAAATTATCTAATTAAAGCATGATTTAAAATGTAACATGCTGTGTTAATTACTTCCGCCCAAAAATATCTTGGAAGGTTGCTTTCACACAACATGGTACGGGCCATTTCTTCTAAGTTCTGTTTTTTCTTTCAACTACCCCATTTTGTTGGGGTGTCCTAGGAGCAGAGAAGTTATGGCCAATTCCATTTTCATCACAAAAATTTTCAAAATCTTGATTTTCAAATTCAGTTTCATGATCACTTCTAATATTTTGAATTGAAAAACTTTTTTCATTAGAGACTTTTCGATGAAATTTAGTGAAAATATGAAAAGTTTCATTTTTGTGAGCCAAAAAAAAACCAAGTAAAACGAGAGTAATCATCTATAATTACAAAGCCATATCATTTTCCTCCTAGACTGGTGGTTCTTGTTGGTCCAAATAAGTCCATATGTAAGAGCTCTAATGGTCTAGAAGTTGAAACAGTATTTTTGGATTTAAATGATACTCTAGTTTGTTTACCTAATTGGCATGCATCACAAATTCTGTCCTTTTCAAAATTCAGTTTTGGCAAACCGAGAACTAAATCTTTCTTAATTAATTTTGAAAGAGAATGCATGCTGATATGTGCAAGTCTACGATGCCACAGCCAACTAGTCTCATTGATTTTAGCATTCAAGGATACTAGGCATTGCATGTCTAATTTGGCTAAGTCATTCAAATCTATCATATAAACATTGCCATGCCTATGTCCTATAAATTTAATGCCATCGTTAATAGGACTAGTCACAATGCAAACAGATGATTCAAAAACTACTTTATACCCTTTATCACAGAATTGACTAATGCTAAGTAAGTTATGCTTTAAACCTTTAACTAGTAAAACATTCTCAATGTATTTGGAGGGAGTGATACCAATGTTACCTATCCCGATGATCTTTCCTTTGCCATTATCTCCAAAGGTGACCATCCCTCCATCCTTAGCATCAAGCGTGATGAATTGTGATTCATCACCAGTCATGTGTCTCGAGCATCCGCTGTCAAGATACCATTTCCTGTTTCCTTTTGGGATGCTAGACACACCTCATTTTCATGTGCCATCAGGCACAGGTTGGCTTGTTCTGTTGAGATTTCCTCGTCGGAGCTTGAGTCATCACTCGCACTCCAAGTCACCATCATTGCCTTCTTTTTGAACTTTGTGGGACCTTTCTTCAGTTGTGGACATTCGGATCTGAAATGTCCCGGCTTCTTGCACTCGTAGCATATAAGGGGTTGATCTTTCTCTTTCTCTTTGCTTTGTTCCCCTTTTATGAATGACTTCTTTCTCATCCCCTGTTTCCTTTTTCTTAGGAACTTCTTGAATCTCCGGGTGATGAGTGCCATCTCTTCATCCTGTTCTTCATCTTCAGTGTCATCCGTTTCATAATCAGGCGAAGTTGTGGATTTGAGGGCAATGGTTCTTTTATTTTTGACTTCATCCTCTTGATGTTGCTTCATGCTAAGTTCATGAGTCATCAAGGATCCAAGAAGTTTTTCTAGAGGTAGAGTGTTCGAGTCCTTTGCTTCTTGGATGGCAGTCACCTTGGCTTTCCAAGTTCTTGGCAGTGACCTGAGAATCTTCCTTACAAGTTCACTGTTAGTATAAGATTTGCCAAGACTCTTCAAACCATTAATTATATCAGTAAAACGAGTAAACATAGCAGTTATGGACTCATCATGCTCCATTTTAAATAATTCATATTTATGTATAAGCATGTTTATTTTAGACTCTTTTACTTGATTTGTTCCCTCATGGGTTACTTCTAACCTATCCCATATTTCTTTAGCAGATGCACAAGTAGAAATGCGATTGAATTCACTTGCATCTAGTGCACAATAAAGAACATTCATGGCTTTGGCATTTAATTGTGCCAATTTCTTGTCAACCTCATCCCATTCTTTCTTGGGTTTGGTTGACTCCTCACCATCTATAATCTTGGTGGGTGTGTGAGGACCGTTCACTATGATACTCCACATATCATAGTCGAGTGCTTGTATGAAAATCTTCATCCGAGCTTTCCAATAGGTGTAATTAGACCCATTGAAAAGTGGAGGTCGGTTTGTTGATTGCCCCTCGGCTAGAGAAGTACCAACATGGGTTGCCATAGATCTTTGGCTCTTTGATTGTTAGATCAAAGAAGGGCTAGAGCACCAGGCTCTGATACCACTTGTTGCCCAGCTATGCAACACAAGAGGGGAGGTGAATTGGGTTTCTAAAAATTTTAGAATTAATTAAATACTTATGATGAATAAGACAAAGACTTTAATTCAATATTAATTACTTAAAGCAGGAATGCAAGAATATGATAGAGAAATAAGGAGAAACAATAAAGCACACCAAAATACAAGGATTTATATTGGTTCGGTGCCAACCTTGCACCTACATCCACTCCCCAAGCTCCTACTTGGGAATTTCAATACACTATGCTTGTATTCAACCTGAATACAAAATATCGGAAACTCCGACACTAGCTATCCCAAGCTAGATCACTTATTTTTCGGGTACAAATAAACTCAAAACACTCCGATTTCAGGTTCGGATCAACCTTTTCTTGTTTTGGAAATCCTCCAAAAATAAGAACAAAAACTCACAAAGAGTAAGAAAATTTAGAGCACAGATTAATACAATAACAGCTCCTTAAATGAGCGAATATAACAATAAAAACTTTACTCAAATGTAGAACCCCTTTTCGGATTTTCTCAAGGTGGATAAACGCTTGAACAAATGCTTGAGAAGAGGTTGATCATTGATTGAAGATCTCTTGAAAGCTTTGAAAGATCTCTTGATCAAGGTTGAACAATAGGCTTGAAAGATCTTCTCTTTGAATGCTCTTGCTTTTCTCTTTCACAATCTCTCTAGTATATTGTGGATCCTCTCTCTTTTTCTTTTTGGATATTTCGTTGATCTCAGGCTTTTTCGTGCAGATTTCGGATCCTCTCTTCTGTTTTTGATCTCACGTTTGATCTGCTATTTAATCTGCAATTTCTTTCACCATTTGAAGCATTTTATGGTATTAGAAGCAAGAGAAAACAATTTAGGCAGATAAAGAGCCGTTAGAGCAATTTTAGGAAGCATAAAAGGCAATTAAAATGGGCAAAAAAATAGTCGTTGCTGACATTTTCCGTCGCAGGAGTCGACTCATGAGTCGACTCATGCTACAGGAGTCGACTCATGAGTCGACTTCTGTTGCACAGACCAGACAGTCTTGATTTCTGAATTTTTCGACTCAAATCAGCAGAGGTCGACTCATGAGTCGACTCATGCCTTGTGGGTCGACTCATGAGTCGACTCACAGGTCATGCCAAGCCAAAAATCCAGCATGCCATGGGAATTTTTTGCGTGCCAATCAGCTCATAGTGCCATGAGTTGACTCATGAGTCGACTCATGCACTTCAAACCTTCATAACTTCAAAAATATAAGTCCAAAAATAATGAAATTTTCACCAATAGTTTACAAATCATTTGTTCTATCAAATGATACTATCAAATCAGGATTTTAGTGAAATTATGATTTTGCCCTTGAAGAGCATGAGGACTTTTTCAATTTAAAATTGTTTGTATCCCTTCAATCTGCTTTGTAATCATCAAAATCAATCTAGGAGCAACATATGTGGATGATATTCTCTTAATCGGGAATGATATCCCTGCATTACGAGGAATAAAGATTTGACTGTCGTCATAATTCTCCATGAAGGATCTGGGAGAAGCTTCCTACATCCTAGGGATGAGGATCTATAAGGATAGATCTAAAAGGTTGCTTGGCTTATCCCAGTCCACGTACATTGATACTATGCTGAAGAGGTTCAGCATGGAGAATTTCAAGAAAGGCTATCTACCGATAGGCCATGAAATTTCTCTCTCGAAGAGGGATTGTCCGACAATACCTCAAGAGAGAGAGCGTATGGGTAGAATTTTATATGCTTCGGTAGTAGGATCTATCATGTACGTCATGACATGTACACGACCAGATGTGGCATACTCACTAGGGGTAGTGAGTAGATACCAATCTGATCCAGGGGAGAATCACTGGAAAGTTGTTAAAACCATCCTAAAGTATTTAAGAAATACTAAGGACCAGTGGCTTATTTATGGTGAATCGAACTTGAGACTTATAGGGTTTACAGACTCTAGTTTTTAGTCTGATCATGATGACAGTAAGAGTATGTCGGGGTTTATTTTTACCCTTAATGGTGGGGCTGTCTGTTGGAAGAGTTCCAAGTAGCACACAGTGGCTGATTCAGTTTGTGAGGCGGAGTATGTCGCTACATCAGATGCTGTCAAAGAAGCGGTGTGGCTGAAAAAATTTATCACCGAGCTCGGAGTAGCACCCTCCCTTGTTGGTCCAGTTCTGCTCTACTGTGATAGCTCTGGAGCCATTGCTCAGGTGAAGGAACCAAAGGCACACCAGTGGACGAAGCATATTCTGCACCGCTACCATCTCATTCGAAAAATCATGGATCGAGAAAACGTCAACCTTCAGAAAATCGACGGGAAGGAGAACCTGACCGACCCATTCACTAAAGCCATTGCGGTGAAGGAGTTTGACGACTTCAAGTCGAAGATGGGTATTAGATACTGCACCGATTGGCTTTAGGCCAAGTGAAAGATTGTTGGGAATAGTGTCCCAAAGCCAATCATCAGTCTGTTGATGGTTGTACTCTTTGTTGTATTAGTATATAAATCATAAATAAATAAAAGTTATTTTGATATTTTTCATCACAAATTATCATCTTCTAATGAACTCCTGTGTTGTGGTGAAGTCCTTAGGACTATTTAGACTCAACAAATGAGGATTTGTCATTTAGTCCTTAAATCTGTTCGTGACCAAATGATACGTTGTTACCAAGGATAATAATATTTATCGAGCATAGGTCGTTGTGTGCCATATAGGTTAGTTATCCTCTTAACCAAGGAGTGTGGAGACACTGGTATGGCATACAGGTGAGATGTAAGGGTACATCTGCATTGAACGTGACCGACTCCAGAGCTATCTCTGCTGTCAAGATTTGCTTCGATGGGATATGGGTATAATGTCCCTCCGACCTGAGACCGCCACGGTGACTTGCAAGCAACTCACTGCACTTAGGCACTGGACTACCTAAATTTCTAATTCAGTGACGAAAGGCTACTGGGTGTAGTCAAGTACTTGACTTGTCAGTGCATGTGTCAAGATGGGATTGACCACTCTAGTTCAGGAGCTGTGTATAGTTGTGTTTCAATTTAGCAAAACCTTGGCCAGGGTAGTCCTAGTGAGGAGTCACAAGACTGTTTGAGTTAAGCACGATTCGGATGATCTACTCAGGGTTGACAGTTTAACCCTAAGTCATCCTAAACACAGGGGTCAAAAGGGATGAATTATACAGTAACCATATTCACGTAGGTTTTGAGTGTTACGATTGTGACTATTCGATCTATCCGAATGTCGGGTACCATTGCTAGATGGTCACTTCGATTAGTACAGGAATTGGTTCCTATGCTACCGACTTAGGTTCGAACCTGTGGGGTCACACACATTAGAGGTTCCTATTTGATCTGATGGCTGATGAAGAATCCATATATTTGTGGACTATGATTCCTACGTGTCTGGGACTCTGTGATTGAGAATCAGGATTCTCTGATCACGAGTCCCACACATTTTGGGTATCGGGGTCAAGAGTCCCACTGGTTTGGGACTCTTCGATCAAGGTTTCATATCGATGGACTTTGATACCCAATTGTCCATCGAATTTGGATTCAGTATTTATGAGAAGTTTAATTAGTGATTTGATCACTAATTAATTCAATTTGATTGAGTAATTATTTTTGGATCAAGTCCAATTGAATTAGATTCAGTTGGGTTTGACCCAATTAGGTTAAGAGTTGACCTAATCGTTGAGATGGTTTGGTCCCTGATTTGATCAGGGGTTGGGCTTAGTCAATTCTTGATTTGATTAGAATTTTATTGAGCCTAATTAAGCCTAACTAAGTTGGATTTAATTTAGTCTAATTGTGCTTAACCTATTTTGATTAGGTTGGTTCAATTAAGATTAAACCACCATTTGAATTTGAACCTCTGTGCCACTTCATATCTCTGCGCCCATTTGAATTCATGAGAAGAAACTTCTCATGAATTTTCTCTCATGCAAAGCCCTTCCCACGCCCCACATTTGTGCACCATATAGGTGGATAAGGATGGTTGGTTGGCGATTCAAATTCAAAAGAAACTTTGAAGTTGAATGAACAAACAATCCATGCGCCTTGTCCTTATCCTCTTTAGCACCCCATATCTTACACGAGAAAGAGTTTCTCATGAAACCTTTCCATGCACAAAACAGCCACGCACCTTCTCTTCTCACGACCAAGTGGATAGGGATGAGTTGGTTTGCATTTGAATTCAAATTTGATTTGAATTCAAATGTGCAACCACTTATCTTTATCCTCTCACGCAGATAAGACACGTTTTGAACTGTTTTAAAAGAGATAGGGAGGTGGGGCATGCATAAGAAATTTTTTGAGAGAGAAAGTGGGGTGTGAGAAACCCTTGTGCGCGAGTAGGAAGTCTAAAACTTCCGAGAGAAAAAGAAAGAAAAGAAAGAAAATTGGGCGCAGGATTTTCAGTGTGTTCCCTAGGGTTTCAGCCTGGGGTTCGGGAAGTGAAAAAGTGAGCTACGAGTGTCGTGAGCCCACCAAATTTTAGGGGGAGATTCATCAATCTCTCAAGCATACTTGTTGATGATCTGAAGCATCCAAAGAGTCAGCAGACATCGATCGAAGGAGTTCGATCAGCATCGACCGTCGAAAGGGCTCTACAACGAGCTAGCACTCGTGAGGAGCTGATCAGATCGGAAGCTTCGTGTGGATGATCTACAGAGGCCAGACCCACTGTGTGGTTATATTACGATGATCAGACCCTCCCGATGGTGATTAGATTATGGTGATCGACTACCCGCACAAAGGTATTATGTTTTGAACAGAGAACAGTAAATTATTTACTGTTCAAATTTGAATTTCAAATTTAAATGCATGCATGCTATATATCATATTTAGATCCTAGTATAGGATAAACATATGTTAATTAATTAGATTAATTAATTATTTCCACCGTAAAATAGTGATTTTAAAAAAGTTTTAAAATTATCATTTTACCCCTGCACTCAAATTTCGTTTCATATAGTAAGATCTCCCATCCTCTCAAAAAGTACTTGAGGTATGCTTAACAGAGAATGTAGAGAAAAAATTATTTCTCATGGAAGATGAGAAACATAGAGATGATCCCAAAACCTACAATGAGATGATATTAGACATCAACTCTAAGAAAAAGATATGAATTAGCTTTCCTGACTAGATATCTTTTGAAGATTTCTATATAGAATAGCTTATAAATTTTACTTCATGTGATAGGAGATCACAAAGTTTATAATAATCTTAGAGTTAGAACATTCATTTCGATGATATGATCAAATTGTTTGATCAAAAATAAGAAATTATATATTTTCAAAAGGATCAGTGGTAAAAAAATAATACCCTACAAGCCAATCGCATATGAGATGTAATAGGGTATTTATTATAATTTATCTTTCAGACTCATGTAATTAATATTTATGTTATTAATAAAATAGATATTTTTGATTCATTATATGCTACATCTTATTAATTTTAAGATTATAATGAACCCCATAGGTTCGAGCAATAGTTTTAAGACCATGATGAGATCACACCAGTGAGACCTAAATTCTTGATAGTCTTAATATAAAATATTCTTAGTCGTTGGTATATTGAGTCGGAGATCAATGATATCGGTCAGACTGGCATGTCCTATGTATGCTAAAAAATGAGGATGGTTGATCTCACAACCACTTATGTGATGATACTAATATAAGGATATGGGTGCTCATTAGAGAATGAGTTCACTGAATTGACCTACAAGAGTATATCAAATGGAGTCTTATTTATATGTCAACTGATGATTCTCTAGTGGGAGTTGTGTAAGTGATCTTTAGACCTGAGGTCACCATGGTATCTTGTGTACATGGATCTATATTTTGGTTTACTACCTAACTTGATTCTTTGATCCTTGTGTGGGGTGTTCTAGATATGGTGAAGTGTGTATGAAGATTGTAAGTGATTTATAAAGTATCAGTCACTCCTAATAAGGGGAGCGAACATCCTATGTTATCTCATAGGTCGGTGATTCTAGAAGTCTTTGGCCAAAATAGAATGATTATTAGAAAAAAATTTTTAATATACCATCAACTAAATCATCACCTTCTGATTGAGATACATAAAGATAAGTAATTAAGTTTGATATATTTTTATACCCACAACTCATCTGGGATGTTGTTTGACTGAAGGATTGAATTACACAAGAACTTGCCACTGAAGGATATTTTGATAATTTTTTATCAAAATTTTAAATCCTTTAGATAGTCATGATACATTGCTAGACATCAATCTTGACTTGTGGATTCATCATAATTAAAAGAATTTGATTCTGAAATCAATTTGGAAGAGTCCAAGTTGATTGAAACTCTTCGGGTGACCTAATCTCATCGGATTAGGGTTACGTCGAAAGTTTTGGTCCACTACTAGCTAGAATTGGAATCCAATGGGTCACACACTTTGAGATTTGACCTTGATCTAATCTAATTAGAGTTTAATATAAATTTTATGGGTTAATTAGATATGCTAGCATATTGTATTAACCCAAGTTCCTAAATTGGTTTAGTTCAAAGTGTTTAAGCTAACCTAGACCAATTGCCTTTGACCTAATGGGATTGGGTCAATTTAGATTGGATCCTTATCCAACTTGAAATAGTTTCAAATAAAGAAAGACTTCTCTATGCCCACCAAAAGTCACACAAAAAACAAATGCCACCCCATCTCAAATTAGCATGTGAAATGGAGAGTCCTTCTTAAAGAAGGCTCTTAATTATACGCGTTGCCTTAAAAGATAAACCAGATATCCTATGATTTAATGCCAAAATTGATTGAGTTTTTTATGACATGTAGAAGAGGGAGAGTCCTTCTATTGTAAGTTCTGATATACCAAAAATTCATTTGGTGAATTTATTCACCATGTGAGAAGATGGAGCACCAAAGGTTGGCACCCCTACATCCCATATGACATCCCTTGGTCCCCTATTTATATGGGATGCCCCACATGGTTTCTTAGTATGATTTTGGATTAAAAATAGAGAGGAGGGATGTGGTAATCATAAAAAAAAATTTAGAAAAAAATTGAGAAAAAGATAAGGGAAATTTGAGTGGCAAAATTTGCAAGAAGGGTGGTGAGATTTTTAGCAAGTATTGCTAGTGTGCCTTAAGATTTAGTTTTTCCATATGTTGGAGCCAAAAATCAAATACTAGATTGTGTGACATCTGAAGAGTATCTTCTTGGTGTCATTCTGATGGTAAGATCGAAAGCAATTGGACTTTGGTGCGATCGTACCATAAGTTTGAAGCCGATAGTATTTTTGAAAAGACAAGACTATGGCAGTGCACCGACCTTGGGGTCTTGTGGAGAACACCAACATGCCACTTTTTTATTTTGGTAAAAGTATAAAATTCTATCCCTTTTTGCATGCTTGTTTTTGTTTTATCGATATCAGCAGGGTGATTCTAGGGTTTGGATTCCGACTTAATAGTTTTATTTGATAAAGCTATTAATTTGTATGATTTTAAAATTTTTAAAAATTACTTTTTACTACGTGGCCAAAACTCAACAGTGGTATCAGAGCCACTCTTGTCTGATTCGATCAAACAAGTACAAAATTGTAGCATAAAATTGTTCTTGTTCATATCTTACCAAAATTTTGTATTGATTTTTTAGCATCAATCCTTTAAACTCAAAAAATTATTATTTTTGATTTTATATATACCATGATGTTAATTTTTAATGATTAAATTATGAATTATGATAATTTTATAATTTATATTATCATGGTAGCATGATGTTTAAATTGATGCATTGTTAAGGGTGTTATGCATGCCTAATGTAATTATGGTTTACTATATTTCTTTGATATGCTTGTCATTTATTATGACTCTAATTGCACCCTTATTTTTTTTTGGTATTATGAATAGTGCAAGTATGTCTAATTGCATAATTTATAGTGTACATTTTATGTAGTTGTAGTTAGGATGTGCAAAGATCAGTTTAAAGTTCCTCATAAAAATTATATTAAGTAGTAATGTCAGGATTCACTTTTAAATCAAAAATTGAATTCTTAAGATCAATTGGTGTCGAGAAAAGTGTGAATGATAGTTTTCTAATTAGATCCATATGCTGACCTGGCCAACTCTGTTGGTGTCTAAGAAAAGCTACAGGGAGCCTTCCACCTACTTACCTGGCCAATTTGGTCTTGTTAAATTTTGGACTTAGATTGATTAGTGATGTAGACACTATAAGGGCCTTCAAACTTGATCGATCGAGTATGTCAAAATCTTAGTGAGCTTGTTGTGCTATCCACAAGGTTTACTATAGAAATTGATATGATGTTGATCAAGTGCATGTTAATGCTTATGGCATATTTGAATAGTGTTGCTCTGTTGTGCTATCCACAAGGATAGCATTGTTTGGGTATGACCATATAAGATTGAAGGATCATCTTAACTAGAACACTATAGTTTATTGTGCTATCCACAAGGCTATATGTGATTTAGAGATCAGAGAGAAAGTGTTAAGAATTGTAGTTGTACAATTGGTAAAGAGTTATCTACTCTTGAACTCATGAATATTTATTGTGCTATCCACAAGGTGTTTATGAAGAATAGGGATCTCAATCCTACTAAAAAATATCAGTATGTTTCTCGATATTCATAGATGAGGGCTATGAAGTTTGATAAAATAGTTGGAGACACAATTAGATAAAAATTCTAGTCTAGTTGTGAATGTCATCATGAGTCATCCGCTTATGTTGTGTTCTTGTTGTTGTAGATTAACTACACATATGGCATCTTCACTTTCACTTAGAGGTATCTTAGATGCAAACAAGTTGATTGGACCCAACTATATTGACTGGTTAAGGAACCTGAAAATTATTCTCACTCAGGAGAAAGTCTCCTACATTCTGGATACACCTGCTCCAGATTCTCTTGGGAAAGATGCTTTCGAGAAGGATAGGACTGTATGTAGGGTTTCATAGTGGGCATGCACAGTGGAAACATAATGGATTTCAAAATTTTAATAAAGAAATCTTAAATATTAAACCCTTAAACCAGTATCTCCTTGATGATTAACAATCATATATAACATAAATTCAAGATTAAATTTAAGTTATAGAAGAATACCTGCAGTGCTTAATCCAAATTTCGGCAGAACCTCCACCAGGCGCTCAAGTGTTCGCCCTCCAACGGTGATCCACACAGGGCTATGATCAGGACACCAACTCTTTGAGATGATTTCTCCTCCAAAATTCTCACTCTGAGAATTTTCTTGAATACCAGGACCTCAAGACGCTCTTCCTCTTCTCCTAGCCTTCCTATCCCTACCTTTCTTCTCTCCTTGTCTTCCTTAATTCTCTTCCTAGACTCTTGTCCTAAAATTAGACTTGTCCTTTCTATTTTTGGACTTATCCTAACAAGAGAAGGAAGAGACTAATTGGACAATAGAGAGAGGATGTTAGAAAGAAAGGAGGAATTAGAAATCTAAATAAATCCAATCCCCCGGCACACCCCCCTTTAAATACATAGCGATGGGTTGCCTTCGGAAATTTTTGCGCCCCTTCCATGCGCCATCTCGCATCCATCAGAAAATCTCATGCCTCCTGATGAATTCTCATGCCTATCTGTTGACACATGGCAATCATCGAGAAAAAATCCAAGAGATGCTTCATGCAGAAGGACTCTTCGGAACATTTTTCTCGATGATTCTCCGATGAGTCACGCAGCTTCGCATGGCATAATTTTTTTCCACCACCTATCAATATAATTTTGTCCATCAAATAGCCAAAAATCAAGGTGCTAACATGAGAATGTAGTGGAAAAAAATTCAGATTAAAAAGTGGCGTGACAAATGGGTTAAGTCCTTCACAAGTTGGACTCTTGGTCAAGTGCATGGATCAGGCTGACAGGATTTCCAACTTCAACGAATTTCCACGATTAAACCAGAAAGAATTTTAATTTCAAAAAAATTATTGATGCTCAAAATAAAGTTAAGAATCATAAAAAAAATTATTTTATCATGGAACATAGGATAAGATCGAGGATGAGGCATCCCATCTCATGGGATGCGAAAACTATTTCTGCACACAAAAACTGCACCCACGCACAAGAAAAATTCTTGACTCGTGGAGAATTGGTTTCCTGGCTCCAAAGTTTTGGTACATGTAGAAAACGGCTGAAAAAACTTAAATACAAAATTGATTTGAATTAATTTGGCTTTAAATAGCCCAATCTGGAATCAATTTTAAACCCAATTTGAAACAAGGAGCTAGTTTTTTGCAACATGTGATAGCATGTCAATTTTGCAAACATGATCTAATCCAATTAGACCCTGATCAATAATCTTTGTGTGTGACCCATTGGGTTCCACATCTAGCCAGCAATAGGATCAAGTTCAAGTCAATTTGATTTGATTAGAATTTAATCTAACCGATCTAGATCCAATCGAGCTAACCTGATTTCAGCTATTAGAACTCTTTCTAATTAGTGATTGAATTAAACTCTTTAATTCGATCAAACCTATAAGACAAGATTGATGTCTAGCAATGTATCATGTCTACCTGGAAGATATAAAATTTTTGATGGAAATACCAAAAATACCCTTCAGTGGAAAGTTATCGTGCAATTTGATCCTGCGATCTCCCTGCACCCCGAATATGACTCTGGATATGGAATGATGTCAAATCCAATATCATACTCATATTTCTATCAATCTTATATGA
This sequence comes from Elaeis guineensis, assembly GCF_000442705.2. Taxonomy (NCBI): domain Eukaryota; kingdom Viridiplantae; phylum Streptophyta; class Magnoliopsida; order Arecales; family Arecaceae; genus Elaeis; species Elaeis guineensis. The sequence goes on from NC_025999.2 coordinate 42,285,408, forward strand.
TGATTCAATTAATAAAATATTAAAAACTCTTTCTAATTTTTATTTTGCTTTGATCAAAGGCTTCCTGAATCATCAATTGATCAGAACAAGTAGGATGCGATTTCCTCTTACCAGGAGTGATCGATTCCATGTTGACCTACTCACAACCTCCATACACATTCTACCATATCTAGAACACCCCGTACATGACTAAGTCATGAATGAGTATGAACCAAAAAATATGGATTCATGTATACAAGGTTCTATGGTAGTCTCAGGTCAAAGAATTACATGCACAACTCCCACTATAAGAAAACATCTCTTGACAGGTAAGTAAATTCCATAAGATGTCTGTGCACAATCGTCCTCAGATATTTTGGCATTTAATGCACGTGCGCTGGAGTCTTTTCAAATCGAGATGATCCGAAGAGGCTCTTTTGGAACCTGCAGCGGAACGGTGCTCAAGGCGTGGCGCAATAAAGGCTCTGTCAGCCGTTTGCCACTTTTTAACCGCCCGCTGTGGGGAGTGGGACACGCGGTGAAAAGAGACCGGTTAGGGTGGATTCACAATCATCATTATGCCGGATCTCAGGGCCTATTTAAACCCGCACTCCTCCTCCAAGAGTCCCGCTCTATCCGACGGTCTCGTTCTGGCTCCTTTCTTCTCCCTGAGAACTTCGATTTTTCTCAGCACCCTTTCCAGCCTTAGGCGTTCCTCGAGCCGTCCCCATTTCTGCACCTTCGTACCTCCCCGAATTGCCTAGGTTAGTCTTGGAACTCCTTCTTCTTTTTGTTCTTCCTTTTGCCGTTCGATCTTTCTTCCTCTTGCTCTGCACATCAGTCCCCCGAGACATTGTCTGTGATTTTTCCCGATTTTTAGGGATTTCGCCTCTGTAAGTGGTCTTCGTATGATTCTAGATGTCTTCCAGGGCTTCTTCTTCTAGCGGCTCTAGGAGTTCGTCTGCCTCGATCTCCCAGAGTCCTCTGGCGGTAGGTGAACCGGTAGGTAGAGCTGAACCTCGTCCGATTTTTGCACCGGACGCCATTCCTTATTCTTTGACTCCGGACGAACTCCAACTGATAAGAGTTCAGTATGGGGTTCCTCCGGAGTACGAACTGGAACTTTTTGGCCCGTCCGACCGGGCTAGTGCCCCTCCCCCCGGCTGCTTCTGCCTGTATCAGGAGGCCTTCTGTGCGGACTCCGGCTTCCTCTTCCACCTTTTGTCATTGCTCTTTTTCGATTTTTGGATATTTCTCTAGCTTCGGTTGCACCGAACTCCTTTAGGTTTTTGATAGGGTTCCTCTCTCTTTGTCATGTAGTCGAAGTCCAGCCCACCCTTTCCTTGTTTAGATACTTCTACACCTTCAAGCGTCATCCCACGGTGAAGGATTGGTGGTACTTCTCCCCACAGTTCGATAGAAAGGGGTTGCTGAAAGGTGCCCCTTCTTCTATCCATAACTGGAAGGGGAAGTTTCTTTATGTTCGATGCCCGTCCTTGAGGCTAGAGTTGCCCCCTTGGGGCTCCCTGAGGGACTCCGTCCGTCGGGCGCCCAGCTTGGGGGGGACGATCATCAAGCCTCCAGAAACTCCTCAAATATCTAGCTCTTTCTCTCTCCAACCTCTTGAAGGAGCAGTTTCTGTTCAACATCGGCTTGAGCCCCCTGGATCCTGCCAGTATTTCATCTCTCCTTTTTTTCTTTCTTTTCCTTTCCTTTCCTTTCCTCTCTTTCTCCTACTTCTCTTCTTTTCTTTTTTTTCACGCCCTCTTTCTCTTTTTTCTTTTTTTTTTCTCTTTTTTTTTTTAGGCATGGACGCCGAAGAAACACAGATGCTTGCCAGGGGCCTGAAGGCTCTCAAAAGAAAGGGCGCTGCAGCCTTCGGGCCGGCGAAGAGGACCAGAGTAGAGGGGACGAGTTCGGCCGCGCCCGCCCAAGCGACCTCAGCCGCCGACGTCCTTGTGGACACTGAGCTTCCAACTGCCCGAGCTTCCCCGAGGGGTTTGAGTTCTCCCACCGAGGTCCCCGCTTCAGAGACCCATCCTGAGGAGGTGCTAGGGGGTGAGAGGAGGAAGGGAGGAAGACCTTGGCCCGCAGGGTCGACAGTCGCCGGGCTGCCATTGAAGAATCCTGTGGCTCTAAAGAGGAGCAGGGGGATGATCCCTTTAGTGACTGGGACCTAATAAAAAAGCTGGTAGACGGGTGCTCACTGCCCGAAGTCATCTAGAGGATCGTCCGCATCGATCCTGCACAACGAGTCTGGGACTCGCTGGGGGCCTTCCTCGAGGTAAGCAGATTCATCTTCCTTTCTTCCTTTCGTTTCTTCATTTAATTAACTTCTCAGCTCCCATTCTGACCCTCCGATCGTCCTTGCAGCTCGGGCACCAACTCCTCACCAACATCGAGATGACAAACAAGGTGGTGGAAGATCGACAGGTCAAGGCTGCCCGCCTTAAGGAAATGGCCCTCGAGGTGGTCGGTCTCTGAGAGGTGCTTAAGAGAGAGAGATAGACCTCGACGGAATAGAAGGTTGACCTGGAGGAGATGGTGAGGAGGGCGGAGGCCGAGGTTGCCAACATGGCGGAGCAGATCCCGACCCTAGTCTCGGAGGCCAGGGGTCAAGCGGTGGAGGAGTTCAAGGCTTCCACCGAAATGAAGAAGTTGAAGGTTGAGTTCGGCCAAGCCGCATTCAATAAAGGGTTCGAGCTCTGCCAGGAGAAGATGGTCATGAAATTCTCCGAGCTCGACCTCAGCTTCTTGGACAAGGCATCTGAAGATGAAGCCGGACCCTCCACCGCCATCGCAGCCACCGCGGACCACCCCCCAGAGGTGCCGAGTCCCCCTGTTGATCCAGAGGTCCGAGACCTCTAACCTTGTATTCTTCCTTTATTGCCATTTTTCTTCTTTCTTTTGTCTTCAAGAAACGTTCAGTCAATAAAATTGGTCTCCTCCTTTTGGGGGACTTTTCTTCTCTTCTTTTTCTTTCTTTCTTTCTTCTTCTTTGTAATGAGCTGCGTCTTAATGAGCTGACCTCCCGATGGCAGCGCCCTGCCGAAGTGCTTCCCTTGCCTCAGGGGATTCCGCTAAAGTCTACAATCCAGCGGCTGAAGAAGGAAGTCCTCCATTTAACAAAAAGGTCGAAAAAGATGGAAGGCGAGCTTCGCAGGTTGAGGGAGAGTCATTCTGAAGCCACCGCGGAGGCCACCTACTTTCAAAATCTCCACGTGAAGGGGATCATGGAGTACAGCCGGAGGAAGGCAAACTTTGAGAAGGAGCTTGAGAACACAAGAAGCGCGCCAGTGACCAAATTTGGGCTCAAGCTGCCAAGATCAGTTCTCTCAGGGTGGAACTGTCGGCTGCCCAGAAGAGGATTAGCCAGCTGGAGGGGAGTTCATCCCGACTTTTGACTCGGGCCGATAGCGATCGGGAGTGGTCGAAGAAGGTCTCTGACCTCCAGCAACAGCTCCAGGATGCCGAGGCTAGCTATGACGCGTACCGAGCCAGCTGGCGCAAGCAGGTGGATGAATACAAGGGAAGGCTCCGGATGGCGACCGACGAGGTTGCCCGCCTTCGAAGGCAGCTAACTGAGGGGGCTCGATCTGCCTCCGCTCGGGATTTTGACGAACTCCAATCCCTGAGGAGGACCACAGAAGAACTATCCATCGCTCTTGGGGAGGGGAAGGTCGAGCTGCAGTAATTGAAGATCCAGCTGGTATGCGAGCAGCAGGCCGTCAAGGATGCGGAGGCGAAATCCGAGGTCCTGAGAAAAAGGCATCGAGAGGCGGAGAGCGAAAGCCAGCGATTTCATCGAAGATACATGGAGATATTAATGAGAGAGAGGGAATTGGAAGCAGAAGTCGGATGTTTAAGTGGTTCCCTGGCGAGGGTCGAAGTCGAAAATCTTAGGTCAGAGGAAGTCGGGTCCCCTTAGGGCTCTTTTTGTCATTCTGTCTTCCCATGTATATATTTTTTCTTCTGTTGTTTCATCTTGTTCTTGTTGTTTTGCTTTTCTTTCTTTAGCCTGCTGGGCTTTGTAGTGTATATTTTGTGAATGAAATGAAAAGGGGATTTTGTGTTACCTTGTCCATGTATTGCATTAAATCGTCGTCCGTCGAACTTCTTTTGTCTCTTGACTTGTTCGACGTCGGTGTCATTTGGAGGTGCCCGATCGTCGCCACGTTGATTTGCTTTTCTTGTCGTCCATGGCCGTAGGCTCGAGCTCGTGGTCTAAACTTCGCATTACCTTAAAGGGGTCATTATTTTCTTGGCCCGTGCTGAGAGCCTTCTTAGAGACCGGGGATGTTCAATAGGGGCTCCCATCTTTGTTGAGACGAAGTTCCCTATATTTTTGGTGTAGTTTATTTTTCATCTGTTGCCAATATAGTTCGTCGCTTTTCTTTTTAATTTTTCTCCTCTTTTCTGAGTGAGGGTCCTTCCCTTACTTTTCGCAGGGTCGCGTAGAGGTGTAGGGGTGCCGTCGAGGGGACTTTTTCCTTTATCCGATCATGTTGGGCGATCGAGTTTTTATCATCATCAGGATGAGGTCCTCCTTCTATTCTTGACGTAGTCGATCTCAGCTCAGGTTAGGATGAGGTTCTCCTTCTGTTTCCAATGGGGCTGTGGGGGCACAGAAAGGTCATTGCGAGGGCCTCTCCCCCCATCCGGTCTAAGAGAATCGGGTCTTCGACTTTGCTCGTGTCAGGATGAGGTTTTCTCCTATTCCTAACATGGTTGTGGGGGCACATTAGGGCATTGCAGGGCCTCTCCCCCCATCCAGTCTAAAAGAACCGGGCCTTTGACTTTGCTCATGTTGGGGTGAGGTTCTCCTCCTGTCCCTAACATGGCTGTGGGGGCACATTAGGGCATTGTAGGGCCTCTCCCCCCATCCAGTCTAAAAGAACCGGGCCTTTGACTTTGCTCATGTTAGGGTGAGGTTCTCCTCCTGTCCCTAACATGGCTGTGGGGGCACATTAGGGCGTTGTAGGGCCTCTCCCCCCATCCAGTCTAAAAGAACCGGGCCTTTGACTTTGCTCATATTAGGGTGAGGTTCTCCTCCTGTCCCTAACATGACTGTGGGGGCACGTTAGGGCGTTGTAGGGCCTCTCCCCCCATGCGATCTAAAAGAACCGGGCCTTTGACTTTGCTCATGTTAGGGCGAGGTTCTCCTCCTGCCCCTAACACGGCCATGGGGGCGCTTAAGGGCCGTTATATGGGCCTCTCCCTCGATCCGATCTTAAAATAATCGGACTTCCATTTTGCTCATGTTAGGATGAGATTCTCCTCCTGTTCCTAACATGACCATGTTTTAATTGTTTGAAGGGGTTATCCTCAATTATAACAAGTCCATGCCAAAAGGGAGAGACATGCAAAGTCGAAAGGAATTTTGATTCAAAGCAAAGTCGTGAGTAGTATATTTACAGGTTTCTCGAGTCCCATGGTCGTGGAAGGTCTGCTCCTCCTTGAGGTCCCCTGGTGATGGAGTCGATGGTCCCGATTGGAGGCCGATCTCCTGGCTGCTCCTCCCTCCTTGGTGATTCAGGTTGCGGCAGGGCCCTTGGCGATCCTCTCTGCCTTCAGGTCAGCATCGAATGAACCTATCGAGCCGACCTCGCCTGATGAGCTCCTCGATCTCATCTCGAAGCTGAATGCACTCCTCTGTGTCGTGGCCGTGGTCACGATGGTAGAGGTAGAACTTGTTAGGATTGTGCTTCCCAGGGTGTGTACGCATCCTTTCCGACCTTGGCAGCTGCTCCCTGACCTCCATCAGCACTTGGGTTTTTGAGGTATTGAGGGGGGCATAGTTGTGGAATCTTCCCGGTGGAGAATCCTGCCGAACTCCGTGGTCCGGGCTTCTCTGCCTACGTACTCGGGGAGGAGTATGGACACGCTTGTGCCCGAGAGGAGTTTGAGAATGTGGCCGAGCTTCTCTCGACCCTTTTTCGACTGCGGGCTTACTCGAGTCTCCTGCCTACTACTCTCTCGCAGTCTCCTCATCCTTCATTTTGAAGGCTTCTTCTGCTCGGGCTACCTTCAGCCCGAGCCAACAGATCAGCAAAATCCCTGGGGTACTTCTTCTCCAGAAAGAACAAAAGGTCATTCTTCTGAAGGCCGCCCTTCAGAGCGGCCATTGCTACCGACTGGTCCAAGTTCCGGACCTCCAGTGCTGCGACATTGAAACGGTTGATGTAGGCCCGAATGGACTCCCCCTCCCTCTGCTGATATTGATGAGGGACTCCAAACCCTTCCGGGGGCGCCGACTGCTGACAAAGTGGGCCATAAATTGGTGGCTCATCTGATCAAGGAAAAGATGGTACCCGACTTCAGCATCGAGTACCAGTTTCTCGCTGCTCCCTTCAAGGTGGATGGGAAGGCTCGGCATGGAATGGCGTCGGGTGTGCCATGAAGCAGCATCATCGTCCGGAAGGCCTCCAGATGATCAACTGGGTCCGAAGTCCCATCGTAGCTTTCAAACTGGGGGAGTTTGAAGTTTGGCGGGATCGGTTCCTGCATGATCATTTGAGAAAAGGGAGGGTCAGTGCAAATATCCTCACCATAAGCGGGGGGAGCGTGGCGAGTTCTTCGATCCGTCGGTTCATCTCCTGGAGCCTCCGGTCCAGGAAATCCTCTGACTACGGGTCTCGAGGGTCCTCTGGCAGAATGGGGGTAGAGATCTTCCAGGGGTGGAATCATGATCCGATTGAGGGCTCTCCACCCTCGGATTCATCCTTCCGGGGAAGACGGGGTGGCTGGCCCAAGTGGCCCACCCTACCGTCGGATTCTGGTGTTCCGATGATGCTCTTTCCAGGCGCACTGATGCTTGCAGCTATTGCTGCTGTTGCGTGGCCTGCACAGCTTCAGTGAGGCCTCTGACCTGCTATGCTAGCAGGTCAAATTGCTCCGTGCGAACCGCCATTGCCGGAGGAGGAGGAGGAGGCTGGGAAACTAGAGGTGAGGCCGGAGCCTTAGATCTGGCCATGGAGGCCATGGATCGTCGTGTGGATGCCTTGCGGGGAGGCATCGGGCAAAGACCAAGTGGAGGAAGGAGGAGAGGATGCCGGAAAAGATGCCCGAGGGTGGTCCCGTTGAGTGCTCCTTTAAGAACAAGGGTACTGTGAAGACACAGCCCTTCCTCTAGCGCCAATCCTGTTGGTGCAAAAATCTGCCTGCACTGGAGAAGCTGGAGTCGAGGGAGTCGTGGTCGCCGCCGGGACCTGCAAAGGAAGTCTAAACCAGAGGTGGGGTTGCTCCGGCAAGACCCTCCAATGCTCAAGTCAGTTCTCTGCCTCAACAAGAATGGAGTGCTCGAACGGAAATTTTAGCAGAGTTTCTAGATAAAAATGAGAGCTTAGAGAATAACGTATCTGGGGTCCCCCTTTTATAGGCGGAGGGGGCAACAGACTGATAGCGATGTCTGTAACCGTCCGGCAGCGGGTCGCCCAGAGTCAGGAGGAGTTTGCTGCGAAGAGTAGTGGAGCGAAATCGTGGCTATCACCGGGACATGCCATGTGGAGTCTGTCGTGGGGAGTGGAGCGGCGTCTGTTGTCGCGACTTGCCAGAGGATGAAAGAATCACGTGGTATCCGTCACAGAAAGTGGAGCAGGATCGTGGGCATCATAGTGGTTGGCCAGGGAGTAATGGAGCCACGCGGAATCCATCGCAGGAAGTGGAGCAGAGTCGTGGCTGTTACTGCGGCCACGCCAGAGAGTGCAGGCCTATCGGCTGAAGCTCGACTGGAGTGTCTGGCGGGGAGAGGTGGTTAGCTACCCGTTTGAGAGGAGCCCGGAGTCCGGCTCCCGTAGGAGTTCGGATGAAGTCTTCCTTCAGTTGAAGTCGGGGATGAGGTCTGGCTCCCACGGGAGTCCGGACAGAGTCTTCCCGCAGCTGGAGTCGGAGACGAGATCCGGCTCCCGTAGGGGTCCGGGCTGAGTCTTCCTGCAATTGGAGTTGTGGGTGAAGTCTGGCTCCGTAGGAGTCCGGACGTAGTTTACCTGTAAGTGAAGTTATGGGCAGAGCCCGGCTCCCGTAGGAGTCTGGGCGAAGTCTGCCTGCAGCTGAAGTTGGGAATGAGGTCCGGCTCCCGTAGGAGTCCGGGCAAAGCCTTCCCGCAGTCGAGGTCGGGGATGAGATCCGGCTCCCGTAGGAGTCCGAGCTGAGTCTTCCTGCAGTTGGAGTTGTGGGTGAAGTCGGCTCTCGTAGGAGTCCGGACATAGTTTACCTGTAAGTGAAGTCATGGGCGGAGCCCGGTTCTCATAGGAGTCCGGGCGAAGTCCGCTTGCAGCCAGAGTTGGGAACGAGGTCTGGCTCCTGTAGGAGTCCGGGCGAAACCTCCCCGCAGCTGGAGCTGGAGACGACATCCGGCTCCCGTAGGAGCCCAGGCAAAGTCCACCTGCAATCAAAATCAGGGGTGAAGTCCGGCTCCCTTAGGAGTCCGGACGAAGTTTACCTACAGTTGGGGTCGAGGATGGAGCCCGACTCCCGTAGGAGTCCAGGTGAAGCCTTCCCGCAGTCGAGGTCGGGGACGAGATCTGGCTCCCGTAGGAGTTCGGGTTGAGTCTTCCTGCAGTTGGAGTTGTGGGTGAATTCTGGCTCCCATAGGAGTCCGAACGTAGTTTACCTGTAAGTGAAGTCATGGGCGGAGCTCGGCTCCCTTAGGAGTTTGGGCGAAGTCCGCCTACAGCCGGAGTTGGGAACGAGGTCCAGCTCCCGTAGGAGTCCGGGCGAAACCTTCCCGCAGCTGGAGCTGGAGATGAGGTCTGGCTTCCGTAGGAGCCTGGGCGAAGTCCACCTGCAATCAAAATCAGGGGTGAAGTCTGGCTCCCTTAGGAGTTCGGACGAAGTTTACCAGCAGTCGGGGTTGAGGATGGAGCCCGGCTCCCGTAGGAGTCCGGGCGAAACCTTCCCGCAGCTGGGGTCGGGGACGAGGTCTGGCTCCCGTAGGAGCCCGGGCGAAGTCCACCTGCAATCAAAATCAGGGGTGAAGTCCGGCTCCCTTAGGAGTCCGGATGAAGTTTACCAGTAGTCGGGGTTGAGGATGGAGCCCGGCTCCCGTAGGAGTCTGGGCGAAACCTTCCCGCAGTTGGGGTCAGGGACGAGATCTAGCTCCCGTAGGAGTCCAGGCTGAGTCTTCCTGCAGTTGGAATTGTGGGTGAAGTCCGGCTCCCGTAGGAGTCCAGATATAGTTTACCTGTAAGTGAAGTCATGGGCGGAGCCCGCTCCCGTAGGAGTCCGGGCGATGTCCGCCTACAGCCGGAGTTGGGAACGAGGTCCGGCTCCCATAGGAGTCCAGGAGAAACCTTCCCGCAGCTGGAGCTGGAGATGAGGTCTGGCTCCCGTAGGAGCCCGGGCGAAGTCCACCTGCAATCAAAATCAGTGGTGAAGTCCGGCTCCCTTAGGAGTCCGGATGAAGTTTACCAGTAGTCGGGGTCGAGGATGGAGCTCGGCTCCCGTAGGAGTCCGGGCGAAGCCTTCCCGCAGTCGAGGTCGGGGATGAGATCCGGCTCCCATAGGAGTCCGTGCTGAGTTTCCTGCAATTTGAGTTGTGGGTGAAGTCCGGCTCCCGTAGGAGTCCGGAAGTAGTTTACCTGTAAGTGAAGTCGTGGGCGGAGCCCGGCTCCCGTAGGAGTCCGGGCGAAGTCCGCCTGCAGCCAGAGTTGGAAACGAGGTCCGGCTCCCGTAGGAGTCCGGGCGAAACCTTCCCGCAGCTGGAGCTGGAGATGAGGTCTGGCTCCCGTAGGAGCCCAGGCGAAGTCCACCTGCAATCAAAATCATGGGTGAAGTCCGGCTCCCTTAGGAGTCCGGATGAAGTTTACCAGCAGCCGAGGTTGAGGACGGAGCCCGGCTCCCATAGGAGTCCGGGCGAAACCTTCCTGCAGCTGGGGTCGGGGACGAGGTCTGGCTTTCGTAGGAGCCCGGGCGAAGTCCACCTGCAATCAAAATCAGGGGTGAAGTCCGACTCCCTTAGGAGTCCAGACGAAGTTTACCAACAGTCGGGGTTGAGGATGGAGCCCAGCTCCCATAGGAGTCTGAGCGAAACCTTCCCGCAGCTGGGGTCGGGGATGAGATCTGGCTCCCGTAGGAGTCCGGGCTGAGTCTTCCTGCAGTTGGAGTTGTGGGTGAAGTCTGGCTCCCGTAGGAGTCCGGACGTAGTTTACCTGTAAGTGAAGTCATGGGCAGAGCCCGGCTCCCGTAGGAGTTCGGGCGAAGTCCGCCCGCAGCCGGAGTTGGGAACGAGGTCCGACTCCCGTAGGAGTCCGGATGAAATTTGGTAGTTGTAGGAATCTACCGTCGGAGAAGTTCAACCGTTGACGGAGTCCGGTGTAGTTCGGATTGGAGTTGAATCTGGCTGGAAGGAGTCTGGAAGGGATTCGGGGAACGGCTGATAGTCGTAGAAAGTCGGCTGGCGGCGGAGCTCAGTGGGCACTTGGGGCGGCTTAATAGATGACTGGGAGAACTCATGTTGAAGGAGCTCGGGTGGTGCAGTGGGAGTTCATCCGTCGGGGGAATTCAGTCAGCACCGTGGAAATCCGACTGTTGGAAAGTCCGGAGAGATACCATCTACGGTCGAAAGCCGGAGGAGTCCTGGGAGGGTCAATCCTGCCAAAACTTCGGCTGAGGGTATTTTATACCCAACACTTAGAAAGTGCTAATCTATCCGGAATATTGATCTCCTACTCAATGCTCCTATGACTAGAAATATTTTAAATCAAAATTTTTAGGATTTTAGGTCTCATAGGTATGATCTCATCATAACCCTAAACCCATTTTTCTGATTTATGGAGTTCATCATAATCATTACTAAAGTAAGATGCAACATATGATGAAAATGCCTTTTATTATTTAAAGAGTCAATACATAAGTCTGAAAGATTACAAGGAAAATCCATCAAAATACAAATTTCGATTGGCTTGTAGGGCATATTCCTTTCAATCTCCCACTTGCACTAAAGCCAATCACCCTTATATTTTATCCCCATACAATCGAGATGGCGATTGAACTACTGCTGTGGTAGAGCCTTAGTGAATGGGTCTGCTATGTTATTCTTTGTTTCTACTCGTTCAATGACAACATCTTGTCTTTCGATTATTTCACGAACGAGATGGAAGCATCTTAGAATGTGCTTGGATTTATGATGAGACCTTGGTTCCTTTGCTTGAGCAACTGCTCCAGTATTATCACAGTAAAGTAGTACTGGATTCTTAATCTCAGGAACGACATCCAACTCAGTGATGAACTTCTTCATCCAGATAGCTTCCTTAGCGGCTTCACTTGCAGCTATATATTCTACCTCAATGGTTGAGTCAGCTATAGTCTGCTGCTTGAAACTTTTCCAACTAACAGCTCCACCATTAAGAGTAAAGACATACCCTGAAGTGGACTTACTATCATCAGGGTCTGATTGGAAACTAGAGTCAGAATAACTTTCTAGTTTTAAATCAGATCCTCCATATACTAGAAAAATATCTTTAGTCCTTCTTAGGTACTTAAGAATATTTTTCACTACTTTCCAATGATCTTCTCCTGGATCAGCCTAAAATCTACTAACTATGCCTAAGGCATAGGCAACATCAGGCCTAGTACATAGCATGCATATATGATCGACCCTACTGCCGAAGCATAGGGAATAGAACTCATTCTATTTCTCTCTTCCGGTGCTTTAGGAGACATCCTTTTAGAGAGATGTATGCCTTGACTCATGGATAAATAACCTCTTTTACTTCCATCCATGCTAAACCTCTTTAGCACTAAGTCTATGAACCTGGATTGGGACAAGCCTAACATCCTCTTAGATCTATCCCTATAGATCTTTATACCTAGTATATAGGATGCTTCACCCAAATCCTTCATGAAAAACTTACTTGATAGCCATGTCTTGACCGATTGTAACATTGGGATATCATTCTCAATAAGAAGTATGTCATCCACATATAAAACTAAGAAGATAATGGCACTCCCACTAGTCTTCTTGTATACACAAAGTTCATCCACATTTTTGATAAAGCCAAACTCTTTGACTGTAACATCAAATTGGATGTTCCAACTCCTCGAGGCCTGTTTTAATCCATAAATAGATTTTTTAAGCTTGCATACCTAATTTTCTCTCCCTTTTGAGACAAACCCTTCTGGCTGAGACATGTAAACCTCTTCCTCAAGATAACTATTAAGGAAGGCGGTCTTCACATCCATTTGCCAAATCTCATAATCATGGTATGCTGCTATTGCAAGCATAATCCGTATAGATTTGAGCATGGCAACAGGTGAAAATGTTTCATCATAATCAATACCCTATTTTTTCCTGAAATCTTTGGCTACTAATCTAGCTTTATAGGTTTCAACTTGGCCATCCACTCCAATCTTTTTCTTATAGACCCATTTGCATCAATAGGGGTCACACCCTCTGGTGCATCAACCAAAGTCCACACTTGGTTGGAATACATGGAGTCCATTTTGGATTTCATAGCCTCTAGCCATTTGTCTGAGTCCCTTCTCATGATGGCTTCCGTATAGGTCAAAGGTTCATCATTCTCAATGATGTGGGCTTCATTATTCTCAATAACGAACCCATACCTCATAGGTGCATTCCGCACCCTATCCGACTTTCGAAGAGGAGGTGTACTTTATGTTTGTACTTCATTAATGGATATTTTTGATTGAGGATCATCTTATGCTTGCATTTGTAGGTCTTGAACTTCTCCAAGTTCAATTTTCTTCCCACTACCTCTTTCTAGGATAAACTCTTTTTTCATAAAAATGGCATATTTACTGACAAACACCTTATGTTCAGTAGGATGGTAAAATAGGTATCCTATACTCTCTTTAGGATAACCTACAAACAAGCATTTATCTATCCTAGCACTCAGCTTATGTCCAAAATTTCTTTTAACATAAGCTGGACAGCCCCATATCTTAAGATACTTAAGATTCGGTTTTTTTCCTCTCCATATCTCATATGGAGTGCTTGGTACAGATTTTGAAGGTACTCTATTCAAGATATAGACAGCAGTTTCTAGGGCATATCCCCAGAAAGAAATTGGCAAATCGGTAAGGCACATCATGGACCGCACCATATCTAATAAAGTGTGATTCCTCCTTTCTGCTACACCATTTAGCTGTGGTGTATAGGGAGGGGTCCATTCTAAGAGAATTTCATTTTCTTTAAGATGATCTAAAAATTCATTGGATAAGTATTCTCCTCCTCGATCAGATCGAAGGATTTTAATACTTTTTTCAGTTTGTTTCTCGACCATACTTTGATACTCTTTAAATTTATCAAAGGCTTTGGATTTGTGTTTCACAAGATACACATATCCAAGCCTAGATAAATCATCAGTGAACGTTATAAAATAAAAGTATCCTCCTCTAGCTTATGTTGTCATAGGACCACATACATCAGTATGTACAAGTCCTAATAACTCACTTATCCTTTCTCCATGTCCACTAAATGGAGTCTTAGTCATTTTTCTCATAAGACAAGATTCACAAGTACCTAATGATTCATAATCATAAGGATCAAAGAACTCTTCTTTGTATAACTTGTTAATCCTTGTCTCACTTATATAACCAAGTCGACAATGCCAAAGTAAAGTATTATTCAACTCTTCTCTCTTTCACTTTTTACTTTCATTAATATGGAAAACATTGTCATTAGATAGAATTAGAAGACCATTATTAATAATGCCATGACAGATAATTTCATTAGAAAAAGAAATTGAGCAACTATTGCTCTTTCTATTTATTTCATAACCTCGTTGCAATAGTAACGATATAGAAATAATATTTCTAATGATCTTAGGCATATAATAACAGTTTTCTAGCTCTAAGATCTTTCCAGAAGGTAATTTTAACATATATGTCCCTACAGCCTCTGCTTGGATTGACTCTCCTCCAGCACCGTAGAGCTCGAAGTCACCCTTCTTCAGCACTCTAATGTTCTGCGGCCCATGCAACGACTTGCAGATATGAGAACCGCAGGCAGTATCCAATACCCAAGAGTCTGAATTAGAAGAACTTAATGACAAAATTGTATGTATCTCATACATACCTTTTGGTGCATCGCTTGCACCTGCCTTTATAGTTGCAAGATATAATTTATAATTTCTTTTCCAGTGTCCTGCCTTGCCGCAGTGAAAGCAGGTACCCTGTCCGGAGATTTTCTTCCCCTTCTTCTTCATCTTGCCACCCTTAGGATTCAGTGCTTTCTTTGAACCCTTAAAACCTGACTTCTTCTTAGAGGTTTTACCCACAAGAAGAAGTGGAGCCTTTTCTTTCTTAATATGGCTCTCAGCTGTCTTAAGCATATTTAACAACTCAGGTAAGGAGGTATTAAGTTTGTTCATATGATAGTTCACAACAAATTGAGCGAATGACTCGGAGAGAGATTGCAGGATCAAATCCTAACTTAATTCTCCATCCATCACAAAATCAAGTTGACCCAATCTAGTGATCAGATCAATGACTTTCAGGACATGGTCTTGTATGGATGATCCCTCAGTCATTCTAGCATGGAATAACTGCTTAGATATCTCATATCTAGCAGTTCTACTCTGTTCTCCATACAACTCTTTAAGATTGAGGAGTATGGATTGAGTATCCATGCTCTCATGCTGCCTCTGCAACACATTGCTCATAGAGGCCAATATGATGCACTTGACAGTCAAACTGTCATTCTTCCACATCCTGTATATGGATACCTCCTCTTCTGTGGCATCATCCCCAACCTCTTGTGGTTCAGGGATGTCAAGAATATAGGAGAGTTTCTCTTGAGTGAGTACGATCTTTAAATTCCTCAATCAGTCTACATAATTAGGACCGGTCAACTTGTTGGAATCTAAAATTCCTCACAATGATAGTGAAGATGCCATTTGTAGAATTTAATCTACAATAATTAAAGAATATTACATAAGCAAACAACTCATATTAACTCATATAATTAAATAAGGTCTTCAGATTTAATTGTACCTCCCACTATTTTATCGAACATCATAACCCTCTACTATGATGAACGAGACATATGTTATATTTATCTTAGTGAGATTGAGACCCTAATTCCTCATAATGATCTTGTGTTAACACAACAAACCCTTATGAGTTCATAGGTAGGAAACTCTTTCCAATTGCATCTCATGCAATTTTCAATATTATATCTTGGCCTCTAAAATATTATTAGCCTTGTGTTAACACAACAAGCTATAATATTTTAGTTAAGTTAGACCTTTCATTTCAATACAGTCAAATTCTAATATAACTGCCCTTGTGTTAACACAATAAAGCAGTATATTCAAAATTGCCGTAAGCATCTTCTATGCACCAGGATTATGTTATATCAATCCTTATGACAAGCCTCATGTTAACACAACAAACTAGCCATAGTTCATGATGTAACATTAACCTAGCATGAAGGAAGGCCCTTAATAGTGTTTTCAACATTATGGTTTTTCAATATCAAGATCGCTTAATCAAATTGGCCAGGTAAGTAAGGTGGGGGTCCCCCCGTTGCTTTCCTTAGACATCAATAAATTGGCCAGGTCAGACAATGGAACCAATTAAAAAACCACCTATAGCACTTTCCTAGACACCAATTGATCAATTGATCAAGAATTGGTTAACCCATAGTTGCATATCACTACCACTTAATATAATTTTCTAATGAGGGCTTTTATTTGGTCTCATGCACATTCTAACTATATAATACCCATTTATGTATTGTTGGGTATAAAATACCCTCAGCCAAAGTTTTAGGCAGGATTGACCCTCCCAGGACTCCTCCGACTTTCGACCGCAGATGGTATCTCTCCGGACTTCTCCAACAGTCGGATTCCCATGGTGCTGACTGAATTCTCCCGACGGACGAACTCCCACTGCACCACCCGAGCTCCTTCAACATGAGTTCCCCCAGTCATCTATTAAGCCACCCCAAGTGCCCACTGAGCTCCACCGCCAGCCGACTTTCTACGACCATCAGTCGTTCCCCGAATCCCTTCCAGACTCCTTCCAGCTAGGTTCAACTCCAATCCGAACTACACCGAACTCCGTCAATGGCTGAACTTCTCCGATGGTAGATTCCTACAACTACCAGATTTCATCCAGACTCCTACGGGAGCCAGACCTCGTTCCTAACTCCGGCTGTGGGCGGACTTCGCCCAGACTCCTATGGGAGCCGGGCTCCGCCCATGATTTCACTTACAGGTAAACAACGTCTGGACTCCTACGGGAGTCGGACTTCGCCCACATCTCTAACTGTAGGAAGACTCAGCCCGGACTCCTACGGGAGTCGGATCTCGTCCCCGACCCCAGCTGCGGGAAGGCTTCGCCCGGACTCCTACGGGAGTCGGGCTCCGTCCTCAACCCTGGCTGCTGGTAAACTTCGTCCGGACTCCTAAGGAGCCAGACTTCACCCCTGATTTTGATTGTAGATGGACTTCGCTCGGGCTCCTACGAGAGCCAGACCTCATCCCCAACCCCAGCTGCGGGAAGGTTTCGCCCGGACTCCTACGGGAGCCGGGCTCCGTCCTCAACCCTGACTGCTGGTAAACTTCGTCTGGACTCCTAAGGGAGCCAGACTTCACCCCTGATTTTGATTGCAGGTGGACTTCGCCCGGGCTCCTATGGGAGCCAGACCTCATCCCCGACCCCAGCTGCAGAAAGGTTTCACCCGGACTCCTATGGGAGTCGGGCTCCATCCTCAACCCCGGCTACTGGTAAACTTCGTCCGGACTCCTAAGGGAGCCAGACTTCACCCATGATTTTGATTGCTGGTGGACTTTGCCCGGGCTCCTACGGGAGCCAGACCTCATCCCCGACCCCAGTTGCGGGAAGGTTTCGCCGGACTCCTACGGGAGTCGGGCTCCATCCTCAACCCCGGCTGCTGGTAAACTTCGTCCGGACTCCTAAGGGAGCCGGACTTCACTCCTGATTTTGATTGCAGGTGGACTTCGCCCGGGCTCCTACGGGAGCCAGACCTCGTCCCCGACCCCAGCTGCAGGAAGGTTTCGCCCGGACTCCTACGGGAGCCGGGCTCCATCCTCATCCCTGGCTACTGGTAAACTTCATCCGGACTCCTAAGAGAGCCAGACTTCATCCCTGATTTTGATTGCAGGTGGACTTCGCTCGGGCTCCTACGGGAGCCAGACCTCGTCTCCAGCTCCAGCTACGGGAAGGTTTCGCCTGGACTCCTACGGGAGCCGGACCTCGTTCCCAACTTCGGCTGTAGGCAGACTTCGCCTGGACTCCTACAGGAGCCGGGCTCCGCCCACGACTTCACTTACAGGTAAACTACGTCCGGACTCCTACGGGAGCCGGACTTCACCCATAACTCCAACTGCAGGAAGACTCAGCCCGGACTCCTATGGGAGCCGGATCTCATCCCCGACCTCGACTGCGGGAAGGCTTCACCCAGACTCCTACGGGAGTCGGGCTCCGTCCTCGACCCTGACTGCTGGTAAACTTCGTCTGGACTCCTAAGGGAGTCGAACTTCACCCCTAATTTTGATTGCAGGTGGACTTCACCCGGGCTCCAATGGGAGCCAGACCTCGTCTCCAGCTCCAGCTGCGGGAAGGTTTCACCCGGACTCCTACGGGAGTCGGACCTCGTTCCCAACTCCGGCTGTAGGCGAACTTCGCCCGGACTCCTACGGGAGCCGGGCTCCGCCCACGACTTCACTTACAGGTAAACTACGTCCGGACTCCTACGGGAGCCAGACTTCACCCACAACTCCAATTGCAGGAAGACTCAGCCCGGACCCCTACGGGAGTCGGATCTCATCTCCGACTCCAGCTGCGGGAAGACTCCATCCAGACTCCAGTGGGAGTCGGACCTCATCCCCGACTTCAACTGAAGGAAGACTTCGTCCGAACTCCTACGGGAGCCGGACTCTGGGCTCCTCTCAAACGGGTAGCTAACCACCTCTCCCCACCAGACACTCCAGCTGAGCTTCAGCCGACAGGCCTGCACTCTCTGGCGTGGCCACAGTAACGGCCACGACTCTGCTCCACTTCCTGCGATAGATTCCGCACGGCTCCATTACTCCCTAGCCAACCACTATGATGCCCACGATCCTGCTCCACTTTCTGCGACGGATACCGCATGATTCTTCCATCCTCTGGCAAGTCGTGACAACGAACGCCGCTCCACTCCCCACGACAGACTCCATGTGGCATGTCCCGGTGATAGCCACGATTTCGCTCCACTACTCTTCGCAACAAACTCCTCCTGACTCTGGGCGACCCACTGCCGGACGGTTACAGACATCGCTATCAGTCTGTTGCCCCCTCCGCCTATAAAAGGGGAACCCCAGATACGTTATTCTCTAAGCTCTCATTTTTATCTAGAAACTCTGCTAAAATTTTCGTTCGAGCACTCCATTCTTGTTGAGGCAGAGAACTGACTTGAGCATCGGAGGGTCTTGCCAGAGCAACCCCACCTCCGATTTAGACTTCCTTTGTAGGTCCCGGCGGTGACCGCGACTCCCTCGACTCCAGCTTCTCCAGCGCAGGTAGATTTTTGCACCAACAGGATTGGCGCTAGAGGAAGGGCTGTGTCTTCGCAGTACCCTTGTTCTTAAAGGAGCGCTCAACGGGACCGCCCCCGGCATCTTTTCCGACATCCTTTCCTCCTTCCTCCACTTGGTCTTTGCCCGATGCTCCCCGCAAGGCGTCCACATGATGATCCATGGCCTCCACGGCCAGATCTCAAGCTCTGACCTCACCTCCAGTTTCCCAGCCTCCTCTTCCTCCTCCGGCAATGACGGTTGGCACGGAGCAATTTGACCTGCTAGCACAGCAAGTGAGAGGCCTCACTGAAGCTGTGCAGGCCATGCAGCAGCAGCAGCAGCCGCAGGCATCAGTGCGCCTGGAAAGAGCATCACCGGAACACCAGAATCCGGCAGTAGGGCGGGCCACTTGGGCCAGCCGCCCCGTCTTCCCTGGAAGGATGAATCCGAGGGTGGAGAGCCCTTAGTCGGATCACGATTCCACCCCTGGAAGATCTCTACCCCCATTCTGCCAGAGGACCTTCGAGACCCGTAGTCGAGAGGATTTCCTGGATCGGAGGCTCCAGGAGATGAACCGGTGGATCGAAGAACTCCGCCACGCTCCCCCCGCTTATGGTGAGGATATTTGTACTGACCCTCCCTTTTCTCAAATGATCATGCAGGAACCAATCCCGCCAAACTTCAAACTCCCCCAATTTGAAAGCTACGACGGGACTTCGGACCCGGTTGATCATCTGGAGTCCTTCCAGATGATGATGCTGCTTCATGGTGCATCCGATGCCATTCTATGTCGAGCCTTCCCATCCACCTTGAAGGGAGCGACGAGAAACTGGTACTCGATGCTGAAGTCGGGTACCATCTTTTCCTTCGATCAGATGAGCCACCAATTTGTGGCCCACTTTTTCAGCAGTCGGTGCCCCCGGAAGGGTTCGAAGTCCCTCATCAATATCAAGCAGAGGGAGGGGGAGTCCATTCGGGCCTACATCAACCATTTCAATGTCGCAGTGCTGGAGGTCCGGAACTTGGACCAGTCGGTAGCAATGGCCGCTTTGAAGGGCGGCCTTCAGAAGAATGACCTTTTGTTCTCCCTTGAGAAGAAGTACCCTAGGGATTTTACTGATCTG
The DNA here is from genome assembly GCF_000442705.2 of Elaeis guineensis. Classification (NCBI taxonomy): domain Eukaryota; kingdom Viridiplantae; phylum Streptophyta; class Magnoliopsida; order Arecales; family Arecaceae; genus Elaeis; species Elaeis guineensis. The sequence continues at coordinate 42,304,993 of NC_025999.2, forward strand.
TTGGCTCGGGCCGAAGGGTACGCCCGAGCGGAAGAACCTTCAAAATGAAGGATGAGGAGACTGCGAGAGAGCGGCAGGCGGGAGACTCAAGTAAGCCCACAGTCGAAAAAGGGCCGAGAGAAGCTCGGCCACGTTCTCGAACTCCTCTCGGGCACAAGCGTGTCCATACTCCTCTCCAAGTACGTAGGCAGAGAAGTCCGGACCATGGAGTTCGGCGGGATTCTCCATCGGGAAGATTTCGCAACTATGCCCCCCTCAATGCCTCGAAAACCCAAGTACTGATGGAGGTCAGGGAGCAGCTGCCAAGGCCGGAAAGGATGCGCACACACACCCTAGGAAGCAAATCCTAACAAGTTCTGCCTCTACCATCGTGACCACGGCCATGACACAGAGGAGTGCATTCAGCTTCGAGATGAGATCGAGGAGCTCATCAGGCAAGGTCGGCTCGACAGGTTCATTCGACGTCGACCTGAAGGCAGAGAGGATCGGCCAAGGGCCCTGCCGCAACCTGAACCACCAAGGAGGGAGGAGCAGCCCGGAGATCGGCCTCCAATCGAAACCATCGACTCCATCACCGGGGGACCTCAAGGAGGAGCAGACCTTCCACGACCATGGGACTCGAGAAACCTGTAAATGTACTACTCATGACTTTGCTTTGAATCAAAATTTCTTTCGACTTTGCATGTCTCTCCCTTTTGGCATGGACTTGTTACGACTGGGGATAACCCCTTCAAACAATTAAAACATGATCATGTTAGGAACAGGAGGAGAAGCTCATCCTAGCATGAGCAAAATGAAAGTCTGATTATTTTAAGATTGGATTGGGGGAGAGGCCCACATAACGGCCCTTAAGTGCCCCCATGGTCATGTTAGGAACAGGAGGAGAACCTCGTCCTAACATGAGCAAAATGGAAGTCCGATTATTTTAAGATCGGATCGGAGGAGAGGCCCATATAACGGCCCTTAAGTGCCCCCATGGTCATGTTAGGAACAGGAGAAGAATCTCATCCTAACATGAGCAAAATGGAAGCCGATTATTTTAAGATCGGATCGAGGGAGAGGCCCATATAACGGCCCTTAAGCACCCCCATGGCCGTGTTAGGGGCAGGAGGAGAACCTCACCCTAACATGAGCAAATTCAAAGGCCCGATTCTTTTAGACTGGATGGGGGGAGAGGCCCTACAACGCCCTAACGTGCCCCCACAGTCATGTTAGGGACAGGAGGAGAACCTCACCCTAACATGGGCAAAATCAAAGGCCGGTTCTTTTAGACCGGATGGGGGGAGAGGCCCTACAACGCCCTAATGTGCCCCCACAGCCTTGTTAGGGACAGGAGGAGAACCTCGCCCTAACATGAGCAAAGTCAAAGGCCCGATTCTTTTAGACCGGATGGGGGAGAGGCCCTACAACGCCCTAATGTGCCTCCACAGCCATGTTAGGGACAGGAAAAGAACCTCACCCTAACATGAGCAAAGTCAAAGGCTCGGTTCTTTTAGACCGGATGGGGCGAGAGGCCCTGCAACGCCCTAATGTGCCCTCACAGCCATGTTAGGAACAGGAGGAAAATCTCGTCCTGACATGAGCAAAGTCGAAGACCCGGTTCTCTTAGACTGGATGGGGGGAGAGGCCCTCACAACGACCTTTATGTGCCCCCACAGCCCCGTTGGGAACAGAAGGAGAACCTCATCCTAACCTGAGCTAAGATCGACTACGTCAAGAACAGAAGGAGGACCTCGTCCTGACGATGACAAAAACCTGATCGCCCAACATGATCGGATAAAGGGAAAAGTCCCCTCGACGGCACCCCTACACCACTACGCGACCCCACAAAAAGCAAGGGGAGGACCCTCACTCAGAAAAGTGGAGAAAAATTAAAAAGAAAAGCGACGAACTACATCAGCAATAGATGAAAAATAAACTACACCAAAAACACAAGGAACTTCATCTCAACAAAGATGGGAGCTCCTACCGAACATCTCCGATCTCTAAGAAGGCTCTCGGCACTGCCAAAAAAATAATGACCCCTTCAAGGTAATGCGAAGTTCAGACCATGAGCTCGAGCCTACGGCCATGGACGACAAGAAAAGCAAATCAACGTGGCGACGATCGGGCACCTCCGAATGACACCGACGTCGAACAAGTCAAGAGACAAAAGAAGCTCGACGGACGATGATTTAATGCAATACGTGGATGAGGTAACACAAAATGCCCTTTTCATTTCGTTCATAAAATATACACTACAAAGCCCAGCAGGCTAAAGAAAGAAAAGTAAAACAACAATAATAAGATGAAACAACAGAAGAAAAAATATATACATGGGAAGATGGAAGGACAAAAAGAGCCCTAAGGGGACACGGCTTCCTCCGACCTCGGACTTTCGGCTTCGACCCTCGCCAGGGAACCCCTTAAACGTCTGACTTTTGCTTCCAATTCCCTCTCTCTCATTAATATCTCCATGTATCTTCGATGAAATCACTGGCTTTCGCTCTCCACCTCTCGACACCTTTTTCTCAGGACCTTGGATTCCGCCTCCGCATCCTTGACGGCCTGCTGCTCGCATACCAGCTGGATCTTCAATTGCTGCAGCTCGGCCTTCCCCTCCCCAAGAGTGATGGATAGTTCTTCTGTGGTCCTCCTTAGGGATTGGAGTTCGTCGAAATCCCGAACGGAGGCAGATCGAGCCCCCTCAGTTAGCTGCTTTCGAAGGCGGGCAACCTCGTCGGTCGCCATTTGGAGCCTTCCCTTGTATTCATCCACCTGCTTGCGCCAGCCGGCCGGTACGCATCATAGCTCACCTCGATATCCTGGAGCTGTTGCTGGAGGTCGAAGACCTTCTTCGACCACTCCCGGTCGCGGTCGGCCCGAGTCAAAAGCCAGGATGAACTCCCCTTCAGCTGGCTAATCCTCTTCTGGGCAGCCGACAGTTCCACCCTGAGAGAACTGATCTTGGCAGCTTGAGCCCAAATTTGGTTGCTGGCGTGCTTCTTATGTTCCTCAAGCTCCTTCTCAAAGTTTGCCTTCCTCCAACTGTACTCCATGATCCCCTTCATGTGGAGATTTCGAAAGTAGGTGGCCTCTGCGGTGGCTTCAGAATGACTCTCCCTCAACCTGCGAAGCTCACCTTCCGTCTTCTTCGATCTTTTTGTTAAATGGAGGACTTCTTTCTTCAGCCGCTGGATTGTAGACTTCAGCGGAATCCCCTGAGGCAAGGGAAGCACTTCGGCAGGGTGCTGCCATCGGGAGGTCAGCGCATTAAGATGCAGCTCATTACAAAGAAGAAGAAAGAAAGAAAAAAAAAGAAGAGAAGAAAAGTCCCCCGAAAGGAGGAGACCAATTTATTGACTGAATGTTTCTTGAAGACAAAAGAAAGAAGAAAAATGGCAATAAAGGAAGAATACAAGGTTAGAGGTCTCGGACCTCTGGATCAACAGGGAGACTCGGCACCTCTGGGGGGTGGTCCACAGTGGCTGCGACGGCGGTGGAGGGTCCGGTTTCATCCTCGGATGCCTCGTCCAAGAAGCTGAGGTCGAGCTCAGAGAATTTCATGACCATCTTCTCTTGGCAGAGCTCGAACCCTTTATTGAATGCAGCTTGGCCGAACTCAACCTTCAACTTCTTCATTTCGGTGGAAGCCTTGAACTCCTCCACCGCTTGACCCATGGCCTCTGAGACCAGGGTCGGGATCTGCTCCGCCATGTTGGCAACCTCAGCCTCCGCCCTCCTCACCATCTCCTCCAGGTCGGCCTTCTGTTCCGCCGAGGTCTGTCTCTCTCTCTCAAGCGCCTCTCAGAGACCGACCACCTCGAGGGCCATTTTCTTAAGGTGGGCAGCCTCGGCCTGCCGACCTTCCATCGCCTTGTTTGTTGTCTCGATGTTGGCGAGGAGTTGGTGCCCGAGCTGCAAGGATGACCGGAGGGTCAGAATGGGAGCTGAGAAGTTAATTAAATGAAGAAGCGAAAGGAAGAAAGGAAGATGAATCTGCTTACCTCGAGGAAGGCCCCCAGTGAGTCCCAGACTCGTTGTGCAGGATCGACGCGGATGATCCTCTGGACGACTTCGGGCAGTGAGCACCCATCTACCAGCTTTTTTATTAGGTCCCTATCACTAAAGGGATCATCCCCCTGCTCCTCTTCAGAGCCACGGGATTCTTCAGTGCAGCCCGATGACTGCCGACCCTGCGGGCCAAGGTCTTCCTCCTCTTCCTCCTCTCACCCCCTGGCACCTCCTCAGGATGGGTCTCTGAAGCGGGGACCTCGGTAGGAGAACTCAAACCCCTCGGGGAAGCCCGGGTGGCTGGAAGCTTAGTGTCCGCAAGGATGTCGGCGGCTGAGGTCGCTTGGGCAGGCGCGGCCGAACTTGTCCCCTCCACTCTGGTCCTCTTCGCTGGCCCGGAGGCCGCAGCGCCCTTTCTTTTGAGAGCCTTCAGGCCCCTGGCAAGCATCTGTGCTTCTTCGGCATCCATGCCTAAAAAAAAAAAAGAGAAAAAAAAAGAAAAGAGAAAAAAGAGAAAGAGGGCATGAAAAAGAAGAGAAGTAGGAGAAAGAGAGGAAAGGAAAGGAAAGGAAAAGAAAGAAAAAAAGGAGAGATGAAATACTGATGGGATCCAGGGGCTCAAACCGATGTTGAACAGAAACTGCTCCTTCAGGAGGTTGGGGAGAGAAAGAGCTGGATATTTGAGGAGTTTCTGGGAGGCTTGATGATCGTCCCCCCCAGGCTGGGCGCCCGACGGACAGAGTCCCTCAGGGAGCCCCAAGGGGGCAACTCTAGCCTCAAAGACGGGCATCGAACATAAAGAAACTTCCCCTTCCAGTTATGGATAGAAGAAGGGGCACCTTTCATCAATCCCTTCCTACCGAACTGTGGGGAGAAGTACCATCAATCCTTCATCGTGGGATGACGCTTGGAGGTGTAGAAGTATCTAAACAAGAAAAAGGTGGGTTGGACTTCGACTACATGACAAAGAGAGAGGAACCCTATCAAAAACCTAAAGGAGTTCGGTGCAACCGAAGCCAGAGAAATGTCCAGAAATTGGAAAAGAGCAATGACAAAAGGCGGAAGAGGAAGCTGGAGTCCGGCACGGAAGGCCTCCTGATACAGGCAGAAGTAGCCGGAGGGAGGGGCACTAGCCCGGTCGGATGGGCCAGGAAGTTTCAGTTCGTACTCCGGAGGAACCCCATACTGAACTCTTATCAGTTGGAGTTTATCCGGAGTCAGAGAACAAGGAATGGCATCTGGTGCAAAAATCGGATGAGGTTCAGCTCTACCTATCGGTTCACCTACCGCTTGAGGACTCTGGGAGACCGAGGCAGACGAACTCTTAGAGCCGCTAGAAGAAGAAGCCCTGGAAGACATCTAGAATCACATGAAGACCACTTATAGAGGCAAAATCCCTAAAAATCAGAGAAAATCACGGACAAGGTCTCGGGGGACTGATGTGCAGAGTAAGAGAAAGAAAGATCGAACGGCAAAAGGAAGAACAAAAAGAGGAAGGAGTTTTGAGACTAACCTAGGCGATTCGGAGAGGTGCGAAGGTGCAAAATGGGGACAGCTCGAGGAACGCCTAAGGCTGGAAAGGGTGCTGAGAAAAATCAAAGTTCTCAGGGAGAAGAAAGGTGCCAGAATGAGACCGTCGGATAGAGCGGGACTCTTGGAGGAGGAGTGCGGGTTTAAATAGGCCCTGAGATCTGGCATAATGATGATTGCAAATCCCCCCTAACCGGTCTCTTTTCGCCGCGTGTCCCACTCCCCACAGCGGGCGGTTAAAAAATGGCAAACGGCTGACAGAGCCTTTATTGCACCATGCCTTGAGCACCGTTCCGCTGCAGGTTCCAAAAGAGCCTCTTCGGATCGCCTCGATTTGAAAAGACTCCAGCGCACGCGCATTAAATGCCAAAATATCTGAGGACGATTGCACACGGACATCAAGGGAGCAACTTCGGCTGTGACAATTTCTCTGTACTTTTTTCATTCAAAATTCGAACTCGAAAGTAGAGGGACTGGTGTTGGGTATAAAATATCCTCAGCCGAAGTTCTTGGCAGGATTGACCCTCCCAAGACTCCTCCGGCTTTCGACCGCAGATGGTATCTCTCCGGACTTCTCCAACAGTCGGATTCCCACGGTGCTGACTGAATTCCCCCGACGGACGAACTCCCACTGCACCACCTGAGCTCCTTTAACATGAGTTCCCCCAGTCATCTATTAAGCCACCCCAAGTGCCCACTAAGCTCCACCGCCAGCCGATTTTCTACGACTATCAGCCGTTGTCCGAATCCCTTCCAAACTCCTTCCAGCCAGGTTCAACTCCAATCCGAACTACACCGGACTCCGTCAACAGCTGAACTTCTCCGATGGTAGATTCCAACAACTACCAGATTTCATCCGGACTCCTACGGGAGCCGGACCTCATTCCCAACTCCGGCTGCGGGCGGACTTCGCCCGGACTCCTACGGGAGCCGGGCTCCGCCCGGACTCCTACGGGAGCCGGGCTCCGCCCACGATTTCACTTACAGGTAAACTACGTCCGAACTCCTACGGGAGCCAGACTTCACCCACAACTCCAACTGCAGGAAGACTCAGCCTGGACTCCTATGGGAGCCAGATCTCATCCCCGACCCCAGCTGCGGGAAGGTTTCGCCCGGACTCCTATGGGAGCCGAGCTCCGTCCTCAACCCCAGCTGCTGGTAAACTTCATCCGGACTCCTAAAGGAGCCGGACTTCACCCCTGATTTTGATTGCAGGTGGACTTCGCCCGGGCTCCTATGGGAGCCAGACCTCATCCCCGACCCCAGCTGCGGGAAGGTTTCGCCCGGACTCCTACGGGAGCCAGGCTCCGTCCTCAACCCCGGCTCTAGTAAACTTCGTCCGGACTCCTAAGGGAGCCAGACTTCACCCCTGATTTTGATTGCAGGTGGACTTCGCCCTGGCTCCTACGGGAGCCAGACCTCATCCCCGACCCCAGCTGCGGGAAGGTTTCGCCCGGACTCCTACGGGAGCCGGGCTCCGTCCTCAACCCCGGCTATTGGTAAACTTCGTCCGGACTCCTAAGGGAGCCGGACTTCACCCTTGATTTTGATTGCAGGTGGACTTCGCCCGGGCTCCTACGGGAGCCAGACCTCATCACCGACCCCAGCTGCGGGAAGGTTTCGCCCGGACTCCTACGGGAGCCGGGCTCCATCCTCAACCCCGGCTGTTGGTAAACTTCTTTCGGACTCCTAAGGGAGCCGGACTTCACCCCTGATTTTGATTGTAGGTGGACTTCGCCCGGGCTCCTACGGGAGCCAGACCTCGTCTTCGACCCCAGCTGTGGGAAGGTTTCGCCCGGACTCCTATGGGAGCCGGGCTCCATTCTCAACCTCGGCTGCTGGTAAACTTCGTCCGGACTCCTAAGGGAGCCAGACTTCACTCCTGATTTTGATTGCAGGTGGACTTCGCCCGAGCTCCTACGGGAGCCAGACCTCGTCTCCAGCTCCAGCTGCGGGAAGGTTTCGCCCAGACTCCTACGGGAGCCGGACCTCATTCCCAACTCCGGCTGCAGGCGAACTTTGCCCGGACTCCTACGGGAGCCGGGCTCTGCCCACAACTTCACTTACAGGTAAACTACGTCCATACTCCTACGGGCTAGGAGTCCGGGCTCTGCCCACAACTTCACTTACAGGTAAACTACGTCCGTACTCCTACGGGAGCTGGACTTCACCCACAACTCCAACTACAGGAAGACTCAGCCCGAACTCCTACAGGAGCTGGATCTCATCCCCGACCTCGACTGCGGGAAGGCTTCACCCGGACTCCTACGGGAGCCGGGCTCCGTCCTTGACCCCGACTGCTGGTAAACTTCATCCAGACTTCTAGGGGAGCCGGACTTCACCCCTAATTTTGATTGCAGGTGGACTTCGCCCGGGCTCCTACGGGAGCCAGACCTCATCTCCAGCTCCAGCTGCGGGAAGGTTTCACCCGGACTCCTACGGGAGCCGGACCTCGTTCCCAACTCCGGCTGCAGGTGGACTTCGCTCGGACTCCTACGGGAGCCGGGCTCCGCCCACGACTTCACTTACAGGTAAACTACGTCCGGACTCCTATGGGAGCCAGACTTCACCCACAACTCCAATTGCAGGAAGACTCAGCCCGGACCCCTACGAGAGTCGGATCTCATCTCCGACTCTAGCTGCAGGAAGACTCCGTCCGAACTCCCGTGGGAGCCGGACCTCATCCCCGACTTCAACTGAAGGAAGACTTCATCTGAACTCCTACAGGAGCCAGACTCCGGGCTTTTCTCAAACGGGTAGCTAACCACCTCTCCCCGCCAGACACTCCAGTCGAGCTTCAGCCGACAGGCTTGCACTCTCTGGCATGGCCGCAGTAACGGCTACGACTCTGCTCCACTTCTTGCGACGGATTTCGCGTGGCTCCATTACTCCCTGGCCAACCGCTATGATGCCCACGATCTTGCTCCACTTCCTGCGACGGATATCGCGTGATTCTTCCATCCTCTGGCAAGTCA
>NC_025999.2:42313590-42323428 GCF_000442705.2 Elaeis guineensis
TGGTAATTTTAAAACTTTTCAAAATCATAATTTTATAGTAAAAAATATTAATTAATCTAATTAATTAACATAAATTTATCTTACACTAGGATCTAAATATGATATATAGCATGCATGCATTTAAATTTAAAATTCAAATTCGAATAGTAAATACTTTACTGTAATGTGTTCAGAACACAATACCTTTGTGCGGATAGTAGATCGTCGCAATCTGATTACCGTCGAAAGAGTCTGATCATCACGATACAGCTACACAGCATGTCTGGTCTCTGCGGATCATCCACACGAAGCTTTCGATCGGATCGACTCCTCACGAGTGCTAGCTCGTTGTAGAGCCCTTTTGACGGCCGATGCTGATCGAACTCCTTCGATCGATATCTGTCGATTCTTTGGATGCTCCAGATTATCAACAGATATGCTTGAGAGGATGTTGAAGATCTTCTTAAGATTTTGTGGGCTCATGACACTCGTAGCTCACTTTCTCACTTTCCGAACCCCAGGCTAAAACTCTAGGGAACTCACCGAAAACCTTGCACCCACTTTTCTTTCTTTTCTTTCTTTTTCTCTTGAAAGGATATGGACTTCCTTCTCACGCACAAGACTTCTCACACCCCAAAATTTTTCTTCAAAAATCTTCTTCTTACATGCCCCACTCTTCTCCTCCTTTTATAACAACGTCAAATGTCTTATCCAAAAGAAAAGGATAAAGATGAGTAATTGCACATTTGAATTCAAATCAAATTTTGAATTTAAATGGATACCAACTCATCCCTTATCCACTAAAGGCGTGAGGCATGGCTTAAATTGTGCATGGAGTGATTTCATTAGAAATCTTTTCTCATATAATAAATAGGGCGTAAAAAAAGGGATAAGGTGCAAAGATTGATTGCCCATTCAAATTCAAACTTTATTTTGAATTTGAATGGCCAACCAATCATCCTTGTCCATTCAAATGGCACATTAATGTGGGGCGTGGAGAGGGCTTGGTGTGAGGAAAAAATTCATGAGAAGTTTCTTCTCATGAATTCAAATGGGTGCAATGGAAGTGAGGTGGCGCATGGAGATTGGGTCAAGGTGGTTTAATTATTTAAACCAACCTAATTGAATCAAATAAGTTAGGTCCAATTAGACTAATTTAAATTCAACTAAATTAGATTTAATTAGGCTCAATAAAATTCTAATCAAATCAAAAATTGATTAAGCCCAACCCCTGATCAAATCAGGGACCAAACCATCTCGACGATTAGGTCAACTCTTAACCTGATCGAGTCAAACCCAACTGAATCCAATTCAATTGGACTTGATCCAAAAATAATTACTCAATCAAATTGAGTTAATTAGTGATCAAATCACTAATTAAAACTCTCATAAATATTGAGTCCAAATCCGATGGGCAATCAGGCATCAGAATTCATCGATATGTAACCCTGATCGAAAAGTCCCAACCAATGAGACTCTTGACCCCGGTACCCATAATGTGTGGAACTCGTGATCAGAGAATCCTGATTCTCGATCACTGAGTCCCAAACATGTAGGATTCTACATCAGCCATCAGATTAGATAAGAACCTCTAACGTGTGTAACCCCGCAGGTTCGAACCTAAGCTGATAGCACAGGAACCAATTCCTGTACTAATCGAAGTGACCATCTAGCAATGGTACCTGATGTCTGGATAGGTCGAAGAGTCACAATCGTAACACTCAGAACCTACATGAATATGGTTACTGTATAATTCATCTTTTTGACCCTTGTGTTTAGGATGACTTAGGGTTAAATTGTCAACCCTGATCAGATCATCCGAATCGTGCTCAACTCAAACAGTCCTGTGACTCCTCACAAGGACTACCCTGGCCAAGGTTTTGCTAAATTGAAACATGACTGTACACAGCTCCTAAACTAGAGTGGTCAATCCCATCTTGACACACACACCGACAAGTCAAGTACTTGACTACACCCAGCAGCCTTCCATCACTGAATTAAAAATTCAGGTAGTCCAGTGCCTAAGTGCAGTGAGTTACTTGCAAGTCACCATGGCGGTCTCAGGTCGTAGGGATATTTATACCCATATTCCATCGGAGCAAATCTTGACAGCAGAAATAGCTCTAGAGTCGGTCATGTTCAGTGCAGATGTACCCTTGCATCTCACCTGTATGCCATACCAGTGTCTCTACACTCATTGGTTAAGAGGATAACTAACCTATATGGCACACAACGACCTATGCTTGATAAACATTATCGTCCTTGGTAACAACATATCATTTGGTCGCGAACAGATTTAAGGACTAAACGATAAATCCTCCTTTGTCGAGTCTAAATAGTCCTAAGGACTTCACCACAACATAGGAGTTCATTAGAAGATGAAATATTTTATGATGAAAAATATCAAAATAATTTTTATTAATTCATAATTCATATACAAATACAAAAATGAGCACAACCGTCAATAGACTGATGATTGGCTTTGGGACACTATTCCCAACACAACAATGATCAAAGGCTTAATGCACTAGAAAATGGATTAGAGATTTTAATAAAAATCACTTCTGATAGTATAAAATTTAATGACCAAAAGCATAATTCACTAGAGAAAAGTCTTGAAACTTTGACAAAAAATATAAACAATTTCATGCAAACCATGGGCCAACATGTAAATTCAAACACCCAAGCCATTGCCCGCCTAGAAATACAATTAAGTCAGTTGGCTACTACTATCAGTGAAAGAGAAAAAGAAAAATGGCCAAGCCAAGTTGAACCTAACCCAAGAGCTCAAATTGGTCAACAATCTCAACCTAAAGGTCAATTCAACCATGTAAATACAATTCACACCTTAAGGTCTGGAAGACAAGTAGACAATCAGGTAGATATAACTGAGAATCAAAAAGACTAACCGACTGAACCACAGACTAATCAGACCAAGTCTAACAAGCCTGAATCAACAAAGGTTGATGAGCCATCCAAGCCAATTACAGAACCCATCACTAGGTTCAAGCAAGTTGAGACATCAACCACCAATCCTATAGCTCCTTTTCCAAATAGATTTAGGTCCAACAGATACTCAACCCACATGGATCAAATCTTAGAGATATTCAAACAAGTGAAAGTAAATATTTCTCTACTAGATATGATCCAACAAGTTTCCACTTACGCTAAGTTTCTCAAAGACCTATGCACAAAGAAGAAGACCACTAATGTTCTCAAGAAAGCCTTCTTGGCAGCTAGTGTGAGCTCATATCTTTCAAGCCACATGCCAGTCAAGTATAAAGATCCAAGGTCTCCTACAATCTCATGTATCATTGGAGAAACCATCATTGATAGGGCCTTGTTAGACCTAGGAGCTAGTGTGAATATCTTACCTTATTCGATCTATGAGAAATTGGGGATAGGAGAATTAAAGCCTATAGAAATTACATTACAATTGGCAGACTGATCAGTAAGAATCCTCAAGGAAGTTGTGGAGGATGTGCTAATCAAGGTCAGTGATTTCATTTATCCTGTAAATTTTGTGATCCTAGAAACTGAACCAGTGTCAAATCCAAGAGGTCACATCAGTCATCTTAGGTAGATCATTTTTAGCAACCACCAATGCCCTGATCAACTGTCGCAATGGACTCATGAAGCTCTTATTTGAAAATATATCCATTGATCTTAATATTTTTAATCTTGAAAATAAAAAGGATCAATTAGTCAATGTAAACCTGATCCAAGATGAGATCTATGAGCCCATTGATCTAGGAGAAGAAGATTTTGACTGTAATCTCTGATCAGACATAGAATCTGAAATTGCTTATGAATTATCTACATCCTATGACCAGAGAGTTCATCCACAATGGCTACCACCTATCGAACCACTTGTTAGACTGGCTGAACCAAAACCCAAACCATCGATTGAGGAAGCACCGAAACTAGAACTCAAAACACTCCCTGAGCACCTCAAATATGTGTATCTAGGTCCATTTGAAACTCTGCCTGTAATCATAGCATCAGAACTAGATCCAACCAGGAGGAGAAACTTTTAGCTATCCTTAGAGAGAATAAAGAAGCTATTGCACGGACCATGGTTGATATTAAAGGGATTAGCCCTTTAATTGTCCAACATCGAATTCACTTAGGGGAGGAAGCCAAGCCAATTAGAGACCCCCAAAGGAGACTTAACCCAGTTATGAAAGAGGTAGTGAAGAAAGAGATTCTCAAGTTATTAGACAATGGAATTATCTACCCTATATCAGATAGTTCATGGGTTAGTCCAATCCAAGTGGTTCCTAAAAAGTCTGGGGTTACAGTAATCCAAAATGAAACCAATGAACTTGTGCTGACTAGAGTTCAAACTGGATGGAGAGTCTGTATTGATTATAGAAAATTGAATGCGGCCACAAGAAAAGACCACTTCCCATTACCTTTTATTGACCAGATGTTGGAGAGGTTAGCTGGACACGAGTTCTATTATTTCCTAGATGGATACTCCGACTGCAATCAAATTCCTATAGCACCAGAGGACTAAGAGAAGACCATGTTTACCTATCCATTTGGAACCTTTGCCTATAGAAGGATGTCTTTTGGCTTATGTAACCCCATCTACTTTTCAAAGGTGTATGGTCAGTATCTTTTCTGACATGATCAAGAGATTTCTAGAAATCTTTATGGATGACTTTTCTATCTTTGGCTCCACCTTCTTCGAGTGCCTATATCACTTAAGGCTAGTCTTAGAAAGGTGTAAGGAGAAACACTTAGTGCTTAATTGAAAAAAATACCAATTCATGGTCAAAGAAGGCATAGTGCTTGGCCATGTTATCTCAAAGAAAGGTATTGAAGTGGACAAAGTCAAAGTAGATTTGATTGCAAATCTTCCACTACCTAGATCAATCAAGAAAATTCACTCATTTTTAGGATATGCTGGTTTCTATAGGAGATTTATCAAGAATTTTAGCAAGATAAACTGACCACTGACTAATCTTTTAGCTAAAGATGTTAAATTTGATTTCACTCCTGAGTGCCACGAATCATTTGAATGTCTTAAAAAGTCACTGACATCTGCACCTATCATTCATCCACCTGATTGGACTCAGCCCTTCAAACTTATGTGTGATACATCAGATCAAGCCATCGAAGCCATTTTAGGATAGAGAATCGATAAGCTGCCACGAGTTATTTACTATGCTAGTAGAACACTTAATAATGCGCAGCTTAATTATTCCACAACAGAGAAAGAGTTCTTGGCTATTGTCTTTGCCTTAGAAAAGTTTAGATCCTATTTGGTTGGTTTACATGTCATTATATACACTGATCACTCAGTAATTAGATATCTCTTAACAAAGAAAGATACCAAGGCACGCCTAATCCGATAGATTTTACTTCTTCAGAAATTTGACTTAGAAATTAGGAATAAGAAAGGAACTAAAAATATAGTAGCTGATCATCTGTCCCGATTGATAGATGCGCCCTCTAATGAACCAGCAATAGAAGAGTCTTTTCCTGATGAACAACTCATGGCTGTAACTATAGAACCGTGGTATACTGATATTGTCAATTATTTAGCCACGGATAGGATTCTTTCTTACTGGACTACTCAAGACAAGCACAAATTCTTTGCCTAAGTAAAGTATTTTATTTGGGATGATCCATATTTGTTTAAGCAATGTCCTGACCAAATCATTAGAAGGTGTGTACCAGACCATGAGGTTAAAATATCCTATCTTTTTATCATGACCAAGCCTGTGGTGGTCACTTTGGATCCAAGAAGACTGCTATAATGGTTCTCCAATATGGATTCTATTAGCCCACTCTTTTTAAGGATGCACATGAGTATTGTAAAAGCTATCCTAGATGTCAACAAGTAGGACAAATCATAAAAAGAGACATGATGCCATTAAATTCGATCCTAGTTGTTGAGACTTTTGATGTGTGGGGAATTGATTTTATGGGACCGTTTCCAAACTCCTTTGGAAATGAGTACATTCTAGTGGTGGTTGACTATGTGTCCAAATGGGTAGAAGCTATACCATATCGATCAAATAATAACAAAATTGTTATCAAAATTCTTAAGAAAAATATCTTCTCTCATTTTGGTATTCCTAGAGCTATTATAAGTGATCAGGAAACACATTTTTACAATCGATCCTTTGAGTCCTTGATGAAAAAATATAACATCAATCACAAGTTGGTCACACCTTATCATCCGCAAACCAGTGGGCAAGTAGAAGTTTCAAATCATCAAATCAAACAAATCTTGGAAAAGATCATTAATACCAATAGAAAAGATTGGTCATTGAAGCTAATCGATGCACTTTGGGCTTATCGCATAGCTTTCAAGACCATTCTAGGAATGTCACCTTATAGGATTATATTTGGTAAAGCATGTCCCTTGCCAGTTGAACTAGAACATAAGGCTATGTGGGCCACAAAACAATTGAACATAAACATAGACGAGGCTGGACATCAAAGGAAGCTACGAATAAATGAACTAGAAGAAATCAGGAATGAGACATATGAAAATGCTAAAATATATAAAAAATGAACTAAAGTATTTCATGATAAAATAATTCTAAGAAAAACTTTTACACCTGGTCAAAATGTTTTTTTATATAACTCTTGGCTACATTTATTTTCTGAAAAACTTAGATCTAGATGGACAGGGCCCTATATAGTAAAAGAAGTTTTCTCTCATGGAGCTGTAGAGATCAAAAATCCAAGCAATGATACTAATTTTAAAGTAAATAGACAATGATTGAAATCATTCTTGGAATTGTCTACTGAAATTAAGGAGGAGGCCATGGTTCTCCATGAGCCTATTTATTCTAATTGATTCTATATTTCAGGTTCAATCCAGCTGAAGACTTAAAATTTAATGCTTTTTGGGAGGCAACTCAGTTTTAGCTTTTACTTTTGCTTTCTTTTGCATTTTGTTTAGGTTAATCGATTCTTACTTTATGAGGATTTGAAGATAATATTAGCTAAGTTGGGAGGAGAATCAATTTTGAAAAGACTTCTGGATTAGGTGACATCTCTCTTTTTCTTTCTCTTTTTATTTATCCTTTATTTTTTTTACTCCATTGAGGATAATGTCGATTAAGTTGGGAGAAAGAATAATAAAAAAATTTTAAATTTTTAAATTTCTAAAGTTCTCAAGTAAGTTAGTATTTAGTATTTAAGTACCTGATTATACTTAAGAATCGAGTTAAATCAAATATTTTTTTTAAAAAAAAATTGATGTACAGATTAGAGAATTTGTGAGATATCGAGGGATCAAGTATTAAGAAAACTTAATAAGGAGTTAAGTTTAGAACTTAAATAGTTTTTTTTGAGTATTTCTAAATTTTTGTGCCAGCATTAAAGAAGAGTTTACTTCTTATGGACTTGTGTAGGGTAACTATACATTTCTTCATATATTTAATATTTAAAAAAAAAGTTTTTAAGTACTTCATACTGAGTAACCGGGCCTCTTTGTCTAAGCAAGCATTGAGTTTTGCATCAAAAGGTATGAAAGATAAAAAAGCTTTGTTGTAAAGCTAGTTTTAACTCGTAGCCTATTTGATTCAAGCAAGTAGGTCCGAGGAGTATTCTATACCTAGTGCCCTAAAGTCATCTGGTTTGGGAGTCATTGGCTGAAAACTTGCTACATGAGTCAAACAGAAAGCTTAAGGGGTTAAGATACTCAATAGTGGTATAATATAAAAAAAAATAGCAACAATAATAAATGAAGGATGAAAGTAATAATATACATGTCCATGTGAGGTTAATGATTTGGAGATAAAGATAGGAATAATTTAAAAAAATTCAAAAAATATTTAGTGTTCTTAGCTTAACTCCCACATTGATTAGTATTAATACTCCAATGACATACATTATTCACGCTCTACTGAATATCAGTGGCTTTTTTAAAAATTATTTGATGAAATTTAAAATTTTAAATTAAAAAGTATTTAATTCTAAATTCTTTCTTTATTCGAGGATGAACAAAGTTCAAATTAGGAGATATGATAAGTGGTATATTTTTATATTTATTGAAGCTATTTTTGATAATTTATGATGCTAACATCTTCTTAAAAACCTAATTTCATGAATAAATTAGATTTTTTTATAAAAATAAATAATTAAAAAAAAAAATTAGTGCATATTTATGAAAAATAGATATTAATTTAATTGAGTAATTTAAGCACCAAAATAATAAAGAATTTTTAAAAAATTTAATGCATATTTTTTCTTATTTTTCAGGCAAAAATTGGAGCAAAAATCAAGCCAAAATATCCTAAAAAATATTGAAAATTACCTTCAGTGCACGGTGGACCAGCCGCTCGATCTACAGAATCAAAGGCACGATCTATAGGAACAGTTCATGGTTCACAAGCACGATCCACAGTGGAAGGAAGGCTTTTTGCACTGATCAACGGTCCAGATCAAATCTGAAGCTCGATCCAATGGCTGTGGTAGTTTCCGACTTTGTTAAGGAGAGATTTATGTGATCCAACAGCTGGAATTCCATCTGGAGCACGATCGGATGGTCAAAATTTATCCGACTTTGATAAAGATTAAAACATCAGATTTTGGGCTGATCTGGGTGGTTCAAAGGTAATCCGACAGTCAGAAATTAATGTAAAGGGTATTATACGAATTCTAAGATTTTTATGACTACTTTTTCTATCAAAAAAATATAAAAAATTTATCTATAAATAGGGGGTCCAAGAATAAGAGTAGGGAGGAGAAAAATTAAAAAAAAAATAAAAAAAATCAAACAGCTTTAGAGATGAAATATTGGGAGATTATGGAGCTAGAGAGCTTGATGCATAGCTAAATTCCTTCAATCCAGGGATACAATGAAGCCTATAAATGGGTTTTTATTTTTTTTCTTGTATTTAATTTTTATACAATAAAATTATGCTTTTATTTCATATCTTTTTATTTTTTTTTGAGATATTGATCCAGCCTATACGACCTATACCCTCTATTGACGTGCCATGATCCCTAGATACGGTACGTACTTTGGAGAGATAGATCGTAGTATGTTAGATTAAATCTTATATCTTGTAATTGAATTTAGATAGTTTATACTCTGACAGGATGAGATGTAATCTACTGATACAGTCTGTATCTCTTAGAGATAAGCTATACTAATATCTTAATCACAAGAATTAATATTATAATATAAAAAAAATAAAAATAAATCTAATTTGCATGGTGGATTCAAAATTCTTAAGTTATTTCTCTGATTTATTTTCTTTCACAAATTAATTTACATGTGCAATTAATTTTTTGCTATTTTATTTCTATTTAATCTTTCTATAAATAATTCTCTTTTATTTTTTCTTTTAAAAAAATGAAAAAGATAATCACCTTAGATCTCCATGGAAATGATCCCTACTCATCCTATCTATATAGTTTGAGTTGGTTTCTATTCTTGACCGTCTATGAGAGTGATCAGTCAGCAACACTAGAGGTATGTGATATTCACATCTTCTCTCTTTTTTTTCTTCATATTTTCAACATGAAGCATATTATCATTAAGTGAAAAAAATATAAGACCATTATCAATAAAAGTACTTCCATAATATTCATTAGAAAAGTATATAGAACAACCATTGTTCTTTACAATTATTTCAAAACCTTGTTCTAATAACAATGGTACAGAAATAATATTTCTAACAATATCAAAAATATAATAACAGGTCTTCAGTTTCAAAACTTTTTTCAAAGGTAACTTCAAAACCCTAGTTCCTATGGCTTCGACCTGAATAGGCTCTCCACTAGCGCCGAACAGCATGAAGTCACCTTTATTCAAATTCCTTACTTCCTAAAGATTTAGCAATGATTTGCAAAAGTGTGAACTGCAGGCGGTATCTAATACCCA
>NC_025999.2:42323528-42499260 GCF_000442705.2 Elaeis guineensis
TATCCCAGAGTTAAACATATGTTTTAAACATATATCTTTTTATTATGAACATGAGGTATCCTGCATTTATAATGGATAAAATATTCTGTAATGTTATTCCTTGTTTGTCTGTGGATGAAATTCTCTTGATCGGGAATGGCATTCCACCAGCATTGCAAGGAAAAAGGTTTGGGTGTCATCTAATTTCTCCATGTTCAAGATCAGATATGGTATGCTCACTAATGGTGGTGAGCAGATACTAGTCTGATCTAAGTAAGACCACTGGAAGATTGTATAGACAATCCTTAAGTATTTGGAAAATACTAAGATCCAGTGACTCAAATACGAAAATACTGACTTTAAACATGTGGATGTTTTGATTTTAGTCAGATCAAGATGACAACAAGATAGTGTCGGATCATACCCTAATTGTAGGAGTAATCTACTGGAAAGGTTCCAAACAGGATACTTTAGTCTACTCAGTTAGTGATGTAGAGTTCATTGTAGCATATGATGCTGCTGAAGGAACCAGATTTAGGGTTTCAGGGTTAGATCTTGAAACTTTTTCAAGATCAGGCAGTGGAAGACTAAAATAAATCAAAATTTATTTTTTTAAACTAGAAAATTTCTAGATCTAAGATTCTATTACATGATTATTACATAGCATTAAATCAGAAATTAAAATATATAGAGCATGAACTATATGTTGATCATATCAACATGTTTCTATACTACATCTAATGTATGTATTAAACAATAGATCAGATCTATTACCCTGCAAGTTAGATGTTCTAACCTTGCTGATCAGGGATTGAGGATGATGTTGCAAACCGCACATGCATCCAATCTCTAGGAGTCGACCACACGAGCCCACGAATCTCGACCAAAAGTCCTGCTTCAGAAAATCAGCACAGTATGCTAGTACTGCGCTGATCCTTCTTCGATGATTTATCAGGTGCCTCCTTCTCCTTGATTTGGGCTCTTCCAAAGATGAGAAGTAAAAGTTTTAGATCTAGATGCTCTCAGAAAACTCAAGATGGAATAAGGAAAAAGATGAAACTAACAACCATAGAACAAGACCCTCTTCTTCTTCTCTTTACTCTCTTTTAGATACCCTGTATTATGTCTATTATATCTCCATGACCCAAAGGTTTTTCTCTCTAATTTTTTGATGCCCCAAAGGTCTCTCAAATCTATATGTTCTATAAAAATTTTATGAAGAAACTCATTTTGTAGAGAGAGAAATGATAGAGTCCTTGTCTAGGTCAAATACCTAGTCAAGGCTTATCCAAACATGGCAAGATAAAGGGTGCCCAACTCTCGGGTACCTCCTCCTTATTTTTATACATGGACCACCAGCAAAGGGTGCACAATGTGTGCCCTAAAATTCATAAAAATCTCAAAAAAAATCTGAGCAAATTTGGTGCAAAAAAAAAAGAGTTTTGGATTTCTAAAACTCTATCTCATAGAATTTGAAATCCAAACTTATTCCTACTTTGATTTGATCCACAACCACTTTCCATGTATGAAAGAAGAGAGGAAACCTTTTGGACATAGGAAAGACCTGGAGAGGGCTTTTGGTCACATAAAATAAGAGGGGATTGGCATGGAATAAGAGAGAGGGCGTGGGGGGGGGGCTTATGTGGTGCAAGGTGGAATCCTAGTCTTACTAGGATTCTATCTTATGACTTATTTTAATTTGGTTTTCTCAAACCAAATCAAATCAAAATTAGATCAACCCAATTAAAATAAGTTTTAACTTAATTAAGAACCTAATTTAATCAGATTAAATTATATTTAAATTAGATTTAATATTTTAATCAAATTAAAATTAGGTTGACCCAAGTCCTAATTGAACTAGGACTAGTTTTTTCCTTGCACTTGGCTTATCCAATAAACCAATTGGACTTGATCCAATCAAGCCTAAATCAAATATAATTAAATCATATTCAATTAGACTTAATCTCAACCTATTGGCTTAATCAAATTAAGCCAATTAGCAATCAAATTGCTAATCGATCCTCCTGCAACACTTGCACTAGGTTAAATGTCAATCGTATTGATCATTTAAACCTAAAATGATTCTTAATCGTTGATCAACCATCCGATCGGATCATGAACTCTAATGTGTGTGACCTCATAGGTCCGAACCTAAGTTGGTAGCACAGAAATAAATTTTTGTACCAATTGAAGTGACTATCTAGCAATGGTACCCGACGATCAGATAGGTCGAATGTGTAGAACTACATCCTTAGAACCCATGCGGATATAGTTTCCATATAATTCATCCCCTTCACCAAATGATCATAGGATATCTCAGAGTTCAACTGTCAACTCTGATCAGGTTGTCCACATTGTATTTCAAAATATCAAATCCATCTGATGGATTACCTGGCAAGGTTTTGCTAAATTAAAATGCAGTGACTCATTCTTCTCCAACTCTTGGAGTGGTCAATCCCATCTCGATCACACTCTGACTTCGCAAGTACTTGACTATGCCCAAAAACCTTCCATCACTGAATTAAAAATTTAGTTAGTCCAGTACCAAAGCACAATGAGTTGCTTGCAAGTCACTGAGGTGATCTCAGGTCTAAGAGACACTTATACCTATATCCTATCAGAGATATTCTCGACAGTAGAATGCTCTAGAGTTGGTCACGTTCAATGACGATGTACCCTTATATCTCACCTGTATGCCATACCAGTATCTCCACACTCCTTGGTTAAGAGGACAACCAACCCATATGACCTACAGCGACCTATGCTCGATAGAAGCTATCATCCTTATTAACAGCTTATCATTTGGTCATGAATAGTTTTAAGGACTAATCGATAAATCCTCTCTTTATCGAATCTGAATAGTCCTAAGGACTTTATCATAACAACGGAGTTCATTAGAAGATGAAAGCTTATGATGAAAATGCTAAAATATATTTTATTTATTAACAAATCAATTACCATACAAGATTGCTCAACCATCAACAGGCTGACGATTGGTTTTTGAGACATATTTTTCAACAACTCTCACTTGTTCTAAAGCCACTCGGCACAGTATCTAATACCCATCTTCGACTTGTGGTTGTCGAACTCCTTTATCGTCAGGGCTTTAGTGAAGGGGTCGGCCAGGTTCTCCTTTCCGTCGATCTTCTGAAGGTCGACGTCACCTCGATCCACGATCTCCTAGACCAGATGGAAGCGGCAAAATGTGCTTCGTCCACTGGTGTGCTTTGGGTTCCTTCGCTGAGCTATGGCACCAGTGCTGTCGCAGTAGAGCAGGATCGAACCATCAAGGGAGGGTGCTACTCCGAGCTCGGTGATGAATTTCCTCAGCCACACAGCTTCCTTCGCGGCATCCGATGCTACGATGTACTCCACCTCACAAACAGAGTCTGCCACAGTATGCTGCTTGAAACTCTTCCAGCAGATAGCTCCATCATTCAGAGTAAAGATATAACCTGACATGCTTCTGCTGTCATCATGGCAGATTGAAAGCTAGAGTCTGTGAACCCCACAAGTTTCAGATCTGACTCGCCATAAACCAACCATTGGTCCTTAGTATTTCTCAAATACTTAAGGATGGCTTTAACCACTTTTCAGTAGTTTTCTCCAGGATCAGATTGGTATCTACTCACTACTCCTAGTGAGTATGCCACATCTGATCTTGTACATATCATGGCGTACATGATAGATCCCATGGCTGAAGCATATGGGACTCTACTCATACTCTCTCTCTCTTTAGGAGTTGTCGGACAATCCTTCTTAGAGAGAGAAATTCCATGGCCTATCGGTAGATAGCCCTTCTTGAAATTCTCCATGCTGAACCTCTTCAGCATAGTGTCTATATACGTGGACTGAGATAATCAAGCATCTTTTTAGATCTATCCCTATAGATCTTCATCCCTAGGATGTAGGATGCTTCACCCAAGTCCTTCATGGAGAACTGCAATGACAACCAAACTTTTATTTCCTGTAGTGCAGGGATGTCATTCCCGATTAAGAGAATATCATCCACATACAAAATAAGGAATACCACAACTGGACCAGTTGCCTATTTATAGATGCAGGGCTCTTCTCCATTTTAACGAAGCCATACGTTTTGATCACCTTATCAAAATGCATGTTCCAACTCTGAGAAGTTTGCTTCAATCCATAAATGGATCTCTAAGCTTGCACACCTTGGACTTATCTGTGGATGTAAACCCCTCAGTTGTATCATATACACCTCTTCGGTCAGCTCTCCATTCAGGAAAGCTATCTTTACATCCATTTGCCAGATCTCATAATCCAGATGGACAGCTATTGCAAGCATTATCCGAATGGATTTGAGCATTACCACAGAGAAAATATCTCGTCATAGTCAATACCATAACATTAACGATACCTTTGGCAACCAGACGAACTTTATAGGTCTCTACCTTTCCGTCTGCATCCTTTTCCTTTTGAACATCCATTTACACCTAATGGGTTTAACCCCTTCAGGTGGATCAACCAATGTCCATACATCGTTGACCTTCATGGACTCCATTTCGAATTTCATGGCTTCAAGTCATTTCTCAAAATCAGGTCTCTGCATTACATCCATATAGGTGATCGGATCCTCGTCGTTCTCATCGAGTTCGATGGGATCACCTTTCCGAACCAAGAAATCATAGTATCTGTCCGCTAATGTGGTACTCTACCAGATCACTTAATGGTGCAGGTACATTGGGCTTCAGATCTGATCTAATCAAATCCAACTCAGGTTTAACTATTGGTGTCAGTCTTTCTACCTGTTGAACTTCATCAAGTTCAACCTTAGAGGCAACGGTTCCTTCACCAAGAAACTCTTTTCTAAAAAGATTACCTTAAGGCTGACGAATACCTTTTGTTCATCAGCATGATAGAAAAAATATCCTTTGGTCTCTTTGGGGTACCTGATGAATGTGGATTTGTCAGACCTAGATCCAAGTTTATCTATGATTAATCATTTGACATAGGCTGGGCACCCCCAGACCCTAAGGTGTAAAAGTGCTGGCTTACGCCCTATCCATATCTCATATGGAGTCTTAATTACAGACTTACTTGGAATCCTATTTAACAGATAACAACCGATTCGAGTGCATATCTCCAGAAGGATATCGGCAAGCTGACAAAACCCATCATAGATCGAACCATGTCTAACAGAGTCCGATTTCTCCTTTCAGACACACCATTATGCTGTGGTGTTCCTAGAGGAGTCCATTGGGAGAGAATCCCATTCTCTCCTAGATATGTGAGAAACTCACTAGAAAGATATTCTCCTCCTTGATCAGATCGAAGAGTTTTAATACTTTTTCCAGTTTATTTTTTTACTTCACTTCAAAATTGTTTGAACATTTCAAATGAATCCGACTTGTGTTTCATTAGATAGACATATCCATATCTGGATAGATCATCCGTGAAAGTTATGAAGTAGAAATATCCATCTCTAGCACTTGTGCTCATGGGCCCGCATACATCAGTATGTACTAGGCCCAAGAGCTCAGTAGCTCTC
Organism: Elaeis guineensis; assembly: GCF_000442705.2. Classification (NCBI taxonomy): domain Eukaryota; kingdom Viridiplantae; phylum Streptophyta; class Magnoliopsida; order Arecales; family Arecaceae; genus Elaeis; species Elaeis guineensis. The sequence goes on from NC_025999.2 coordinate 42,329,020, forward strand.
TCATCTTTTCCAGTAAAAGGTGACTTGGTCATTTTACCAAAAAGACAGGACTCACAGGTTGGAAGTGATTCACAATCACTGACTTCGAGGATTTTCTCTTGAGTCAACCTGTTTATTCTGTTCTTGTTTATATGACCTAGCCTATAGTGCCATAAGTAGATATCTGACACACACTATCTAATCTAGGGTGCTTGCCAGTAGAATAGACTCTTATCAGGCTTGATCTTTCTGGTCTGGCCCTGCACTGATATCCCAGCCTGAACTTGCACCTTTTTCACTTTCTTCTTCTTGTTCTTCTTTCCTTTTTTAAAGGGTTGAGAACCAGAAGATGAACCTCCCACTAAGTTCACCGACTCCTTGTGGAGTTGGTGATCCTTCTCAAAGTTCTGAAGCAACCCCAGTAACCCGTGGTAGTTCACTTCAGGCTTTGTCATTTTATAATGAGTGAGGAATGGGAGATAAGATTTGAGCAGTGAGTTTAGTATTGCATCTTTCCCAAGCTGCTCATGCAAGAAAAAGTCAAGCTTGCTCAATCATTTCATTAGCTCGATCATGTACAATACATGATTAATGACAGAGACACCATCCCGCATTTTGGCGTTGAAGATGGCACAACTAGTCTTGTAACTCTCCATGTCATCGGGTGTGCCAAAGGCATCCTCCAACACTTGAAGCATGTCCTTTGGCTGAGCCGTCTCGAATCTGTGACTGAACTCATCGCTCATGGCAGCTAGCATGATACAGCACACCATAGTCCGATCACTGAGCCACTTCTGGTATGTGTCTCTGACTTTCCACGTGCATTGGCAGCCAGCTCCTCAGGTGCAGGATCCATTATCACATATAGGATCCGTTCATGCTCCAGGACTATCTTCAACTTTCGGTACCAGCTACCGAAGTTGGGTCTCACCAACTTATCTCCAACAATGATCGGAGCAATAGAGAAGTGGCCATATCTGCTCAAAGAAAAACCACAACCTAATTAGTAATTGATTCATTAAACCTAAAGATTTGGATATTAATCAAAAGGTTTCTTCTACTTTTTTATTCGAATTGGTAGCCTCTACCTCCAATTCAAAGAATTACCCTAATTTCTTAGTGGGTACTAGAATCCACTTAGACTGCACATAAGCCCAACATTGGTTGGCCAACCCATGTACATCTAAGGGTAGGTTCATAACCAATTATTTCTTTAAATAATTTTTAGTAATTTTAATTTTACCCCAGAAACCTAATCAGTAGGCTTTGGTCTCCACTGTAAGGATCCGGTTAGGTCCAACCATTAGCATAACCATACTTGGTGCATCTAACCAATGAATGATTAAGCCCAACTTTGGTTGGTTCACCTAACCACCATTAGAGAGACACTTTCAAGTCATCATATGATGAGTGATAATTTCATTAGTCAACAAGCACCAGGCCTTTGGTGTTGGGAATAGTATCCCAAACCAATCGTCAGCCTATTGACGGTTGTGCTCATTTTTATATTTGTACATGAATTATGAATTAATAAAAATTATTTTAATATTTTTCATCACAAAATATTTTATCTTCTAATGAACTCCTATGTTGTGGTGAAGTCCTTAGGACTATTTTGACTCGACAAAGAAGATTTATCGTTTAGTCCTTAAATCTGTTCACAACCAAATGATACGTTGTTACCAAGGACGACAACGTTTATCAAGCATAGGTCTTGTGTGCCATATAGGTTGGTTGTCCTCTTAACCAATGAGTGTGGAGACACTGGTATGGCATAAGGTGAGATGTAAGGGTACATCTGCACTGAACATGACCGACTCGAGCTATTTCTGCTGTCAAGATTTGCTCCGATGGAATATGGGTATAAATATCCTCCGACTGAGACCGCCACGGTGACTTGCAAGCAACTCACTGACTTAGGCACTGGGCTACCTGAATTTTTAATTCAGTGACGGAAGGCTGCTGGGTGTAGTCAAGTACTTGACTTGTCGGTGCTGTGTCAAGATGGATTGACCACTCCAGTTTAGGAGCTGTGTACAGTCATGTTTCAATTTAGCAAAACTTGGCCAGGGTAGTCTTGTGAGGAGTCACAGGACTGTTTGAGTTGAGCACGATTCGGATGATCTATCAGGGTTGACAGTTTAACCCTAAGTCATCCTAAACACAGGGTCAAAAGGATGAATTATACAGTAACCATATTCATGTAGGTTCTGAGTGTTGCGATTGGACTATTCGACTATCCGACTCGGGTACCATTGCTAGATGGTCACTTGATTAGTACAGGAATTGGTTCCTGTGCTACGCTTAGGTTCGAACCTGCGGGGTTACACACATTAGAGGTTCTTATCTGATCTGATGGCTGATGTAGAATCCTACATGTTTGGGACTCAGTGATCGAGAATCAGGATTCTCTGATCAGAGTTCACACATTATGGGTACCGGGGTCAAGAGTCTCATTGGTTGGGACTTTTCGATCAGGGTTACATATCGATGAATTCTGATGCCTGATTGCCCATCGGATTTGGACTCAATATTTATGAGAGTTTAATTAGTGATTTGATCACTAATTAACTCAATTTGATTGAGTAATTATTTTTGGATCAAGTCCAATTGAATTGGATTCAGTTGGGTTTGACCCGATTAGGTTAAGAGTTGACCTAATCGTCGAGATGGTTTGGTCCCTGATTTGATCAGGGGTTGGGCTTAATCAATTTTGATTTGATTAGAATTTTATTGAGCCTAATTAAATCTAATTTAGTTGAATTTAAATTAGTCTAATTGGACCTAACTTATTTGATTCAATTAGGTTGGTTTAAATAATTAAACCACCTTGACCCAATCTCCATGCGCCACCTCACTTCCATTGCACCCATTTGAATTCATGAGAAGAACTTCTCATGAATTTTTTCCTCACACAAGCCCTCTCCACGCCCCACTTAATGTGCCATTGAATGGACAAGGATGATTGGTTGGCCATTCAAATTCAAAATAAAGTTTGAATTTGAATGGGCAATCAATCTTTGCACCTTATCCTTTTTTTACGCCCTATTTATTACATGAGAAAAGATTTCTAATGAAATCACTCCATGCACAATTTAAGCCATGCCTCACGCCTTTAGTGGATAAGGGATGAGTTGGTATCCATTTGAATTCAAAATTTGATTTGAATTCAAATGTGCAATTACTCATCTTTATCCTTTTCTTTTGGATAAGACATTTGACGTTGTTATAAAAGGAGGAGAAGAGTGGGGCATGTAAGAAGAAGATTTTTGAAGAAAAATTTTGGGGTGTGAGAAGTCTTGTGCGTGAGAAGGAAGTCCATATCCTTTCAAGAGAAAAAGAAAGAAAAGAAAGAAAAGTGGGTGCAAGGTTTTCGGTGAGTTCCTAGAGTTTTAGCCTGGGGTTCGGGAAGTGAGAAAGTGAGCTACGAGTGTCGTGAGCCCACAAAATCTTAGGAAGATCTTCAACATCCTCTCAAGCATATCTGTTGATAATCTGAGCATCCAAAGAATCGACAGATATCGATCGAAGGAGTTCGATCAGCATCGCCGTCAAAAGGGCTCTACAACGAGCTAGCACTCGTGAGGAGTCGATCAGATCGGAAGCTTCGTGTGGATGATCCGCAGAGACAGACACTGTGTGCTGTATCGTGATGATCAGACTCTTCCGACGGTGATCAGATTGCGAGATCTACTATCCGCACAAAGGTATTGTGTTCTGAACACATTACAGTAAAGTTTTACTATTCGAATTTGAATTTAAATTTAAATGCATGCATGCTATATATCATATTTAGATCCTAGTGTAGGATAAATTTATGTTAATTAATTAGATTAATTAATATTTTTACTATAAAATTATGATTTTGAAAAGTTTTAAAATTACATTTTACCCCTGCACTGAATTTCCCCATAAATGGTATCAGAGCGGGTTCTTAGATATGATATATATATTTGCATGCATAGATTAAGTTGTAATCTAAAGTTATAATTTAAAATTTAAATTAAAATTTGAATTTGAATTTTGAAAGTTGTTCGAAATTCAAAATTCAAAATTTAAAATTTAAAATTTGAAATTTGAAGTTTGAAAGTTGTTCAAAATTCAAAATTCAAAATTTAAAATTTAAAATTTGAAATTTAAATTTTAAAATTTGAAATTCAAAATTCAAAATTCAAAAATTTAAATTCAAAATTTAAATTTGAAATTTGAAATTTGGTTAAAATTTTAAATTTAAATTCAAAATTTAAAATTCAAAATTTAAAATTCAAAATTTAAAATTTAAATTTAAAATTTAAAATTTAAAATTTAAAATTTAAAATTTGAAATTTAAATTTTAAAATTGGTATATTTAGATATACTTGATCCAAGTAGCAAATAATCAAATTGGGTTGGTTGCCATGGGCATCCGATCATAGGAGAAAAATAGGGTTTAAAGGCCCTCTCCTCCCATTCGATGGGGTCTTCTATGGCGATAGGGGTGCCGCTGCAATTATATCCCATGCAGATGAAGCAGCGAAAGGAATTAAGATGTAAAGGTTCAATTGTGAAATTTATCATGAATGTGTTAGATTAGATCTAAGGGAATATTCATGATTTGTTTTGATTGAGTTATTTTCTGTTATGTAATTAGCAATAGGATTGCTATTTATGAAATGTGATGATCTATTTGTGAAATGAGTCAACATATTTGGTGAACAAAAAATAAAACCTTTCAAATTTAAAAATTATTTTTGAAATGCCAAACCCTAACCCATCAGCCCAAATACTTAATTAAAAGAATTAAGTGTTGTCTAGTAGGTTTAGAATTGTGAATTAAGACCTAAGATAATTGCATAAACTTGTGGGTCAATGGGTTAGATGGATTAGGTCCATAATTGGGTTAGACCTAAGGTTAGCTTAAAGAAATGGACTAAATTAGAGTAATTGGTCAAATCTAATCAAAAATTGAATTAGATTAGATCAAGGATACTCTAGACTCAACTCCAATAGTTGTAGTTGAATGGGTCCATATCTTTAACTAGACCAAGATGGACTTAATTCATGGCTACACGGTGGAACCCAATTTACTAAGTTGATCAAATTAAAACTAATGAACCGGTTGGTGTCTAAGGTAAGTTTGGCAGTTTGACCAGTGATTTTTAAGCGGGAGCTACTCGCAGTGATTCGATCTCTAATGAGTTAATGGCATATCCCCACCACTGATCTCACTTACCTGGCCAACCTGGTGAATTAGGTTTTGATTAGATCACTTTGTGATTAGGGCTCACCCATGTCATTAGGTAAATCAGTTTGACTGATTTAGGTGCTCCTAATGCTGGCTTAATTAAATCTTTTTAATCTGATTTGATGAAGTCAGTGGGAGGATTGAAATTGGCTAGTAATTTTTATTCTCATCTATCCTTTAATAAAATCCTCAAAAATTATTAGGTCCCTAAAAATGATTAAGTTATGTTGATAACTAAGTCATAGCCTCCCATTAATGAGTGATAATGAGTCCATTAGTTTAATAATCATTGGAGGCCCAAAGGCTTGGTGCTTATTGACTAATGGAATTATCATTCATAATATGATAATTTGGTTTGAGTCTTTCCGATGGTGGTCAGGTTGGCCGGCCAAAGTCGAGCCTGATCATTTATTGGTCCGATTCACCAAATCAAATCATGTTAATGGTTGGACCTAACCAGATCTTTTCAGTGGAGGCCAAAGCCTACTGATTAGGTTCTGGGGCAAAATCAATTACTAGAAGTTGTTTAGAGAAACAACTAGTTATGAACCTACCCATAGATGCACATGGGTTGACCAACCAAAGTTGGGCTCGGTGTAGTCTGTGTGGATTCTAGTACCCACTAAGAAATTAAAGTAATTCCTCGAATTAGAGATTGAGGCTACCAGTTCGTAAAAATACTGGGAGAAACTTTAGACTAAAGTTCAAGTCTTTAGTATTTATAATTTATGTACTAATTGAGGTCTGGTTTTCCTTTAAGCAGCTATGGCCACTACCCTGTCCCTCCGATCATTATTAGATAATGACAAGCTCATGGGACCTAATTTCGATAGCTGGTATCAAAAATTAAAAATCGTCCTTGAGCATGAGCGGATCCTTTATGTAGTAACGGATCCGGCACCTGAGGAGCCAGCCCCGAACGTTAGAGGGACGGTCCGAGACACTTATCAGAAGTGGCTCAACGACCGCACCACCATTCGGTGCATTATGCTGGTGACAATGAATGATGAGTTCAGCCGCAGGTTCGAGAACGTCCAGCCACAGAAGATGCTTCAAATATTGAACGACTCCTTTGGTACGCCTGATGACATTGAAAGGCACAAAACTAGTTGTGCCATTTTCAATGCTCGAATGAGGGATGGAGCCTCAGTCACTGATCATGTACTGTACATGATCGAAATGATTGAGTGCCTAACTAAACTGGGCTTTCTCCTGCATGAGCAGCTCGGTAAGGATGCGATCCTTAATTCATTGCCCAAGTCCTTCCTCCCCTTCCTTACTCATTTTCGGACGACAAAGCCTGCAGTGAACTACCATGGTTTGTTGGGATTACTGCAGAACTTTGAGAAAGATCACCAGCTCCATAAGGAGTCTGTGAATGTTGTGGGAGGGTCTTCTTCTGGTCGTCGACCCTTTAAGAAAGGAAAGAAGAAGAATAAGAAGAAGAAGAATAAGAAGGTGCAGCTGCATGCTGGGACGTCTGCACAGGGTCAGACCATGAAGTGCCAGCCTGATCAGAGCCAGGTGGAGTGCTTCTTTTGCAAGAAGCAGGGGCACTAGAAGAGGAACTGTCCTCTATACATTGCTTCCCTGGACCCGAATAGGCCGAAGAAGAAGCAAGGTACTTATATGATAACATCTTGCAACTTTTTCATTTGTGATACTACTGCCTTGGTATTGGATACCGGAAGCTCTTATCATATTTGCAATTCGATGCAGGGTCTGCAGGTCAGTAAAGATTTGATGAAGGCGAGAGATTCCTAAATGTTGGAGATGGAAGCAAAGTTCTAGTTCTAGCATTAGGAATCATGAACCTTGTAATCAATTCTCGAAACGTAATTCTGAGTGAATGTCACTATTGTCCAAGCTTTTTATTAAATATTATTTTGTAGGCCTTTTGGCCATGAATGGTTATTAATTTTTAATAAAAAGAAACATTTGCAATATCATTTTGAATGGTGTTACAATGTTTGTTGGACAACTTAATAATGGAATTTACTTTCTATCACAACCTGTTAATGTGGTTCAAACCTCTGGTAAATGCCCTAGAATAGATAATGTGTCAGAAGTCTACCTTTGGCACTGTAGGGTAGGTCATATCAATAAGAACAGGATAAACAGGTTGGATCAAGAAGGAATTCTTGAAGTAGGTGATTGTGAATCACTTCCAACCTGTGAGTCCTGTCTTCTTGGTAAAATGACCAAATCACCTTTTACTGGAAAAGGTGAGTGAGCCAGTGAACTCTTGGGTTTGGTACATTTTGATGTATGTGGACCCATGAGCTCAAGTACAAGAGGTGGATATTTCTACTTCATAACCTTCACAGACGACCTATTGAAAAATGGGTATGTCTATTTAATGAAGCATAAATCAGAGTCGTTTGAAATGTTCAAACTATTCTGAAATGAGGTAGAAAAACAAACTGAAAAGTGTATTAAAACTCTTCGATCTGATCGAGGAGGTGAATACCTTTCCAATAATTTTCTGACATATCTTGGAGAGAATGGGATTCTCTCTCAGTGGACTCCTCTTGGAACACCACAATATAATGGTGTATCTGAAAGGAGGAATCGAACCTTGTTGGACATGGTTCGATCCATGATGGGGTTTGCTGGTTTGCCGATCTCCCTTTGGGGATATGCACTCGAATCGGCTTGTTACCTTCTAAATAGAGTTTCGAGTAAGTCTGTAACCAAAACGCCATATGAGATATGGATAGGACATAAGCCAGTACTCTCACACCTTAGGGTTTGGGGGTGTCCAGCTTATGTTAAACATTTAATTACGGACAAGCTAGGACCTAGGTCTGACAAGTATAATTTTATAGGGTACCCAAATGAGACCAAAGGGTATTACTTCTACCTAGCTGATGAGCAAAAGGTGTTTGTCAGCCTTAAGGCAATTTTTTTGGAAAAAGAGTTCCTTGGTGAAGGTACTGTTGCCTCTAAGGTCAAACTTGACGAAGTTCGATAGGTGAAAAAACTGACACAAGTTACTGAACCTGAACCAAATTTGATTAGATCAGATCCGGAGCCCATTGTTCAAGCACCCTTAAGGCGATCCGGTAGAGTACCACGTCAACTGAACAGATACTATGATTTCTTGGTCCGGGATGGCGATCCTATCGAACTTGATGAAAACGATGAGGATCCGATCACCTACATGGATGCAATGCAGAGACCCGACTCTGAGAAATGGCTGGAGGCCATGAAATCCGAAATGGAGTCCATGAAGGTCAATGATGTGTAGACATTGGTTGACCCACCCGAAGGAGTAAAACCCATAGGGTGTAAGTGGGTCTTCAAGCGGAAGAGAGGCACAGACGGAATGGTGGAAACCTATAAAGCCCGTCTGGTTGTCAAGGGATATTGTCAATGTTATGGTATAGACTATGATGAGATATTTTCTCCTGTGGCAATGCTCAAATCCATTTGGATTATGCTTGCGATAGCTGCCCATCTGGACTATGAAATCCGACAGATGGATGTGAAGACAGCTTTCCTAAACGGAGAGTTAGATGAAGAGGTGTATATGATACAACCTGAAAGATTCACATCCACAGATGAGTCTAAGGTGTGCAGGCTACAGAGATCCATTTATGGATTTAAGCAGGCATCACGGAGTTGGAACATACGTTTTGATAAGACGATCAAGATGTATGGCTTCGTTAAGAACAGAGAAGAGCCATACATTTATAAGTGGGCTAATGGACCAGTAGTAGTATTTCTTATATTGTATGTGGATGACATTCTCTTAATCGGAAATGATGTCCCTGCATTACAGGGAATAAAGATTTGGCTGTCGTCATAGTTCTTCATGAAGGATCTGAGAGAAGCTTCCTACATCCTAAGGATGAGGATCTATAGGGATAGATCTAAAAGGTTGCTTGGTTTATCTCAGTTCACGTACATTGATACTATGCTGAAGAGGTTCAGCATGGAGAATTCCAAGAAAGGCTATCTTCTAATAGGCCATGGAATTTCTCTCTCGAAGAGGGATTGTCCGACAACACCTCAAGAGAGAGAGCATATGGGTAGGATTCCATATGCTTTGGTAGTGGGATCTATTATGTACGCCATGACATGTACACGACCAGATGTGGCATACTCACTAGGGGTAGTGAGTAGATACCAATCTGATCTAGGGGAGAATCACTGGAAGGTTGTTAAAATCATCCTGAGGTATTTAAAAAATACTAAGGATTAGTGGCTTGTTTATGGTGAATCGAACTTGAGACTTATAGGGTTTATAGACTCTAGTTTCCAGTCTGATCAAGATGACAGTAAAAGTGTGTCGGAATTTATTTTTACCCTTAATGGTGGGGCTATCTGCTGGAAAAGTTCCAAGCAGCACACAGTGGCTGATTCAGTTTGCGAGGTGGAGTATGTCACTGCATCAGATATTGCCAAAGAAGCGGTGTGGCTGAGAAAATTCATCATCGAGCTCGGAGTAGCACCCTCCCTTGTTGGTCCAGTTCTGCTCTACTGTGATAGCTCTGGAGCCATTGCTCAGGCGAAGGAACCAAAGGCACACCAGCGGACGAAGCATATTCTACGCCGCTACCATCTCATCTGAAAAATTGTGGATCGAGGTGACGTCAATCTTCAGAAGATCGACGGGAAGGAGAACCTGATTGACCCATTCACTAAAGCCATTGCAGTGAAGGAGTTCGACAACTACAAGTCGAAGATGGGTATTAGATACTGCACCGATTGGCTTTAGGCCAAGTGGGAGATTGTTGGGAATAGTGTCCCAAAGCCAATCGTCAGTCTGTTGACGGTTGTGCTCATTTTTGTATTTGTACATGAATTATGAATTAATAAAAATTATTTTGTATTTTTCATCACAAAATATTTTATCTTCTAATGAACTCCTATGTTGTGGTGAAGTCCTTAGGACTATTTAGACTCGACAAAGGAGGATTTGTCATTTAGTCCTTAAATCTGTTCGTGACCAAATGATACATTGTTATCAAGGACGACAACGTTTATCAAGCATAGGTCATTGTGTGCCATATAGGTTGGTTGTCCTCTTAACCAATGAGTGTGGAGACACTGGTATGGCATACAGGTGAGATGTAAGGGTACATCTGCACTGAACGTGACCGACTCTGGAGCTATTTCTGCTGTCAAGATTTGCTCCGATGGAATATGGGTATAAATATCCCTCCGACTTGGGACCGCCACAGTGACTTGCAAGCAACTCACTGCACTTAGGCACTGAACTACCTAAATTTTTAATTCAGTGATGAAAGACTGCTGGGTGTAGTCAAGTACTTGACTTGTCGGTGCGTGTGTCAAGATGGGATGGACCGCTCCAGTTTAGGAGCTGTGTACAGTCGTGTTTCAATTTAGCAAAACCTTGGCCAGGGTAGTCCTTGTGAGGAGTCACAGGACTTTGAGTTGAGCACGATTCGGATGATCTGATCAGGGTTGACAGTTTAACCCTGAGTCATCCTAAACACAGGGGTCAAAAGGATGAATTATATAGTAACCATATTCATGTAGGTTTTGAGTGTTGCGATTGTGACTCTTCGACCTATCCGAACATCGGGTACCATTGCTAGATGGTCAGTTCGATGAGTACAGAAATTGGTTCCTGTGCTACCGGCTTAGGTTTGAACCTCGGGGTCACGTATTAGAGGTTCTTATCTGATCTGATGGCTGATGTAGAATCCTACATGTTTGGGACTCAGTGATCAAGAATCAAGATTCTCTGATCATGAGTTCACATATTATGGGTACCGGGGTCAAGAGTCCCACTGGTTGGGACTTTTCGATCAGGGTTACATATCGATGAATTCTGATGCCTGATTGTCCATCGAATTTGGACTCAGTATTTATGAGAAGTTTAATTAGTGATTTGATCACTAATTAACTCAATTTGATTGAGTAATTATTTTTGGATCAAGTCCAATTGAATTGGATTCAGTTGGGTTTGACCCGATTAGGTTAAGAGTTGACCTAATCATCGAGATGGTTTGGTCCCTGATTTGATCAGGGATTGGGCTTAATCAATTTTTGATTTGATTAGGATTTTATTGAGCCTAATTAAGTCTAATTTAGTTGAGTTTAAATTAGTCTAATTGGACCTAACTTATTTGGTTCAATTAGGTTGGTTTAAATAATTAAACCACCTTGACCCAATCTCCATGCGCCACCTCACTTCCATTGCATCCATTTGAATTCATGAGAAGGAACTTCTCATGAATTTTTTCCTCATGCCAAGCCCTCTCCACGCCCCACAATAATGTGCCATTTGAATGGATAAGGATGATTGGTTGGCCAATTCAAATTCAAAATAAAGTTTGAATTTGAATGGGCAATCAATCTTTGCACATTATCTTTTTTTTTACACCCCATTTATTATATGAGAAAAGGTTTCTCATGAAATCACTCCATGCACAATTTAAGCCATGCCTCATGCCTTTAGTGGATAAAGGATGAGTTGGTGTCCATTTGAATTCAAAATTTGATTTGAATTCAAATATACAATTACTCATCTTTATCCTTTTCTTTTGGATAAGACGTTTGACGTTGTTATAAAAGGAGGAGAAGAGTGGGGCATGTAAGAAAAAGATTTTTTGAGAAAAATTTTGGGGCATGAGAACTCTTGTGCATGAGAAGGAAGTCCATATCCTTCTAAGAGAAAAAGAAAGAAAAGAAAGAAAAGTGGGTGCAAGGTTTCCAATGAGTTCCCTAGAGTTTTAGCCTGGGGTTCGGGAAGTGAGAAAGTGAGCTACGAGTGTCGTGAGCCCATAAAATCTCAGAAAGATCTTCAACATCTTCTCAAGCATGTTTGTTGATGATCTGAAATGTCTGAAGAATCGACAGACATCGATCGAAGGAGTTCGATCAGCATCGGCCGTTAAAAGGGCTCTACAATGAGCTGCTCTCGTGAGAAGTCGATCAGACCAGAAGTTTCGTGTGGATGATCTACAGAGGTCAGACACGCTATGTGGCTGCATCACGATGATCAAACTCTTCTGACGGTAATCAGATTGCGGTGATCTACTACCCGCACAAAGGTATTGTGTTCTTAACATATTACAGTAAAGTGTTTACTGTTCGAATTTGAATTTCAAATTTAAATGCATGCATGCTATATATCATATTTAGATTCTAGTGTAGGATAAATTTATATTAATTAATTAGATTAATTAATATTTTTTCACTGTAAAATCATGATTTTAGAAAAGTTTTAAAATTACTATTTTACCCCTGCACTGAATTTCCCCATATGTTGAAGCCTTGTGAATAATTTGATGGTTAAGTGGACCTTTGATTGGACTGATTAAGGATAGGTCTACTGGGATTTGACCCTTGTGACCAAGAAAAGTTAGGGTGATTCCTCCATCCTGTGTTATACGTTGGTGCATAAGGGTCATTTGTAGGTTTGTAGTAGGTAGCATTAATCTATGCTACTTCGTTTCTAGTTGGGTTCATCAAAAAGGAACATTCTTTCATGATGTGGTCTGTGGCATTACATCCATTGCAAGTAGATATTAAAACTTGGTTCACTTGGGTGTATCCCTTGAGTTCTAAGGCCTCTAACCTACGTAGTATAGTATCTATTTTGGCCTCTATAGCTAGGGATGCGGATACTTGGTGCATAGCACCTCTCGTAGGTTCCCTAGTTGCTTCCCACTGCAGGCTCTTTTCTACTAAGTCATCTAAGAATTGTCAGGCTTCATTGGCTTCCTTATGCATAAACTGGCCCTAACACATTGACTCTAGCATGGTTCTAGATTTTGGATCTAGTCCCTCATAAAAGGTTTGGCATAGTCTCCAAGTCTCAATTCCATGGTGTGGGCATTGGGTTAAAAGGTTCTTGAAATGATCAAAATACTTCCAAAAAGACTCACCCCCAAATTGATAAAATTGGTTAATTTTATTTCTTAACTTAGCTATTTTATGATGTGGAAATAATTTTCTCAAGAAAATTTTTACAAATCCATCCCAAATTGTGATCGAGTGGTTGGGCAGACTATATAACCATTTCTTAGCACTGTCCTTGCGAGCAAAATTAATCAACCTAAGTTTAATAGCATCATCTGATAATTGGTGTATTCTCATGGTGTCACATACTCCCTCAAATTCTCTAATAAAAATATATGCATCTTCATTGCCAGTGAATTTAGAGAGCATGTTAATGATTTGAGGTTTAATTTCAAAAGTTGTTGCATTGATTTGGGAAAGTTTGATACAAGATGGTTGGGCTGATCCAATAGGATAGCAAAGATCTTTTAGGACCTGTGGTTGATTGACTTCACTCATTATGGACTCAGAATTTTCTTAGATTAGGGTAGGGTTTGAATCTATTCTCACTAAACGATCAGATATCCTTTTCCAAGTTGCAATCTTGTGAGATTTTTAATGATTTTTTTTTATTAGAAGAGAGAAGAGAAAGGAGAGAAAAATGAGAAGAGAATTCTAAAGATGAGAGCTTAAGGAGTCCTAAATCGAGAGATGATAGAGAAGAGTATTTTAATTAGGGTTAATGGTTGTAGGTTAGTAATCAAGTTATGCAGACAATCCTAAATAAGGGTAACCCTAGATCTAGATAGCTCCTAACTGCCAAGGTTGCCTTTGAGTACTCCAGATAAAAGACAACCACTCAACTGGTCAGATAAGTGTAAGGTTGGCGGGGGTCCCCCATTGCTTTTCTTAGACACAACTGAGTTGGCCAGGTAAGCGAACGAAACCAATTAAATAACCACCTTCTTTCAGGATGTAGTTTCTGAACCACTTTTCTAGACACCAGTCAAACTGACTAACCCTAACCCAATCCAATACTTTGGATTTCTTATCCTATTGAGCTCGAGAGTCCTTAGGGGCCAACGTCTAATTGATTTTAAGTTAAGATTTAGGTCAATGCAATATGCATGATGGTGGTTTGTGGGCCAAGGAAGGGTGATGAAATCTTCATCTTATCTTATTTAGGATTTGTGCCGTTAAGATATTTTATAGACTTATGTAATGCAAGAGGAAAAGATGGCCAGATTTGGTAGTTAGTCAAAAGTAAATTGATTTATTTTACTTTTTAAATTTTGTGATTAAGTATCTAATTTTTTAAGTAGATTATGAGGTGTCAATGTAGAGATTTTTTTTTTTGAAAGAAAATAAGTTTGACTAAGGAACTAAGCAAGTTAGAAAGCAAATAAAAGGAAACTAAGAATAAAATTATTTTTTTTAATAAAAAAAATAATCATGCCTAGATCCCCGATAATGGCATCAAAATTTAATCATTGTCGTAGGTAGTCAACAATAAAAACCAACTCAAACTATATAGATATGGTGAGTAGGGATCATTTCTACGAGGATCTAGGATAATTATCTTTTTTTTAAGAAAAAATAAAAAATTATTTATAAAAAGATTAAATAGAAATAAAATAGTAAAAATTTAATTATAAATATAAATTAATTTATAAAAAAATAAGTCAGAGAAATAATTCAAAAATTTTGAATCCACCATACAAATTAGATTTATTTATTTTTCTTATATTGCAATATTAATTCTTGTGATTAAGATATTAACATAACCTATCTCTAAGGGATACAGACTGTATCAGTAGATTACAGCTCATCCTGTCAGAGTATAAACTATTAAAATTCAATTACAAGATATAAGATTTAATCTAACATACCACGATCTATCTCTCCAAAGCACGTACCGTATCCAGAGATCACGGCATGTCAATAGAGGGTATAGGTTATGTAGACTGGATCAATACCTCAAAAAAATTAAAAGATATAAAATAAAAATATAATTTTATTATATAAAAAATAAATAAAGAAAAAAAATAAAAATCTATTTACAGGCTTCATTGTATTCCTGGATTGAAGGGATTTAGCTATGCATCAAGCTCTCTAGCTCCATAATCTCCCAATATTTGATCCCTAAAGCTCCTTGATTTTTTTCTCTATTTTTTTCTTTTTTTTTCTTTAATTTTTTCTTCTTCCTACTCTTATTCTCGAATCTTCTATTTATAGATAAATTTTTTATATTTTTTTGATAGGAAAAAGAGTCCTAAAACTCTTAGAATTCATATAATACCCTTTACATTAATTTCTGACCATCGAATCATCTTTGAATCGCCCAGATCAGCCCAAAATCTGATGTTTTAATCCTTATCAAAGTCGGATGCATTTCTAACTATCTGATCATGCTCCAGATAAAATTCTAGCCATTGGATCACACAAATCTCTCCTTAACAAAGTCAGAAACCACCACAGCCATTGGATCGAGCTTCAGTTTTGATTTGGACCATCGATCAGCACAAAAAGCCTTTCTTCTGCTGTGGACCGTGCTTATGAACCGTGAACTGTTCCTGTGGATCGTGCCCTTGATTCTGTGGACCGAGCGACCAGTCCACCGTGCATCAAAAGTAATTTTCAATATTTTTTAGGATATTTTGGCTTGATTTTTGCTCTAATTTTTATTTAAAAAATAAAAAAAATATGTAATAAATTTTTTAAATTTTTTTTATTATTTTGATGCTTAAATTACTCAATTAAACAACATCTATTTTTCATAAATATACTCTAATTTTATATTTTTTAAAATTATTTATTTTTACAAGAAAATCTAATTTATTCATGAAATTAGATTTTTAAGAAGATGTTAGCACCATAAATTATCAAAAATATCTTCAATAAATATAAAAATATATCACTTATCACCGACTTGGCCATATAAATGAGTCAAGAATTAACAAGTTATTCAAAGATAATTTTTTTGATCCTTATGATTATTAATCATATAGAACTTGTGAATCTTGTCTCATGAAAAAAATGACCAAAACTCCATTTACTCGATATGAAGAAAAGACGAGTGATATTTTGGACCTTGTGCATACTGATGTATGTGGTCCATATTGAAAAATATATTTCAAAAGCCAATCATCAACTTGTTGACAGTTGAGCAACCTTGTATTGTAATTGATTTGTTAATAAATAAAATATATTTTTGACATTTTCATCATAAGTTTTTATTTTCTAATGAACTCCATTGTTGTGATGAAGTCCTTAGGACTATTTAGGTTCGATAAAGAGAGGATTTATCGATTAGTCTTTAAAACTGTTCACGACCAAATGATGGGCTATTAATAAGGACGATAGCTTCTATCAAGCATAGGTCATTGTAGGCCATATGGGTTGGTTATCCTCTTAACCAAAGAGTGTGGAGATACTAGTATGGCATACAGGTGAGATATAAGGGTACATCATCATTGAATGTGACCAACTCCAGAGTATTTTGCTGTCGAGAATGTCTTTGATGGGATATAGGTATAAGTGTCCCTTAGACTTGAGATCGCCTTAGTAACTTGCAAGCAACTCATTGTACTTTGGTAATGGACTAATTGAATTTCTAATTTAGTGACAGAAGGCTTTTGGGCACAGTCAAGTACTTGTGAAGTTGGAGTGTGATCAAGATGGGATTGACCACTCCAAGAGTTGGAGAAGAATAAGTTACTGTATTTCAATTTAGCAAAATCTTGGCCAGGATAATCCATTAGATAGATTTGATATTTTGAAATACAATGTGGACAACCTAATCAGAGTTGACAGTTGAACTCTGAGATATTCTATGAGCATTTTGGTCAAGGAGATGAATTATATGGAAACTATATCCGCATGGGTTCTAAGGATGTTGTTCTACACATTCGACCTATCTGGCCGTTGGGTATCATTGCTAGATGGTCACTTCGATTGGTACAAAAATTTATTTTTATACTATCGACTTAGTTTCAAACCTATGAGGTCACACACATTAGAGTTCATGATCCGATCGGATGGTTGATCATCGATTAAGAATTGTTCTAGGGTTAAACGATCAATATGGTTGACATTTAACCTAGTGCAAGTATTGTAGGAGGATCGATTAGCAATTCGATTGCTAATTGACTTAATTTGATTAATCCAATGGATTGAGATTAAGTTTAATTGAATATAATTTAATTAGATTTAGTTTGGGCTTGATTGGATCAAGTCCAATTGGTTTATTGGATAAACCAAGTGTAAAAAAAACTAGTCCTAGTTCAATTAGGACTTGGGTCAACCTAATTTTTAATTCAATTAAAAAATTAAATTATATTTAAATTTAATTTAATCTGATTAAATTAAATTTTTAATTTAGTTAAGACCTATTTTAATTGAGTCGATTTGATTTGAGAAATCAAATTTGAATAAGTCATAGATTGAACCCTAGTAAGACTAGGATTCCACCTTGCGCCACCTTAGCCCCCCATGCCCACTCTCTCTTATTTTGTGTGACAAAACCTTCTCTCCCAGGCCTTCACACATGCTCAAAGCTTTTCACTCTTTCTCTCTTACATGGAAAGTGGTTGTGGACCAAGTCAAAGTAGGAATTAGTTTGGATTTCAAATTTTATGAGATAGAATTTTAGGAAACCAAAATTTTTTCCTTATGGCACTGATTTTATCTAGATTTTTTTTGAGATTTTTGTGGCTTTTATGGAATATATTATGTACCCTTTACTGGTGGTCCATGGTAGAAAAAGGAGGAGGGGGCACCCATGAGTTGGGCACCACTTGTCTTGCCCTGTTTGGATTTTCCTTGACTGGGTATTTGACCTAGACAAGGATTCTTCATATCTTATTATTTAAGATGAATTTCTTCTTAAGATTTTTGTGAATTATAGAGAACTGAGAGACATTTGGGACATGTGAAAATTATAGAGAAACAGTGTAGGGGCATGGAGATATAATAGACACAAAGCTAAGTATCTAAGTGAGAGCAAAGAGAAGAAGAAGAAGGTCTTCTTCTAGGGTTGCTGAGTTCACCTCCTCCCTTCCTCCATCTATGAGTTTTCTGAGAGTGTATCATATCTAAAACTCCATCTCTTACTTCTCATCTTTGAAAGAGTCTAAATCAAGAAGGATGCATCTGATCGACCATTGAAGAAGAATCAGCACAGTACTAGCATACTGTGCTGATTTTCTGGACCAGGACTTCTGATCGTGATTCATGGGCTCGTGTGGATGACTCCTAGAGGTCGGATGTATGTATGGCTCACAACATTATCTTCAAGCTTGGATCAGCAAAGTTAGAATATCTAACTTGCAAGGTAATAGATCTGATCTATTATATTTTACATACATTAGATGTAGTATAGAAACATGTTGATATGATCAACATGTAGTTCTTGCTCTTTATATTTTAATTTTTGATTTAATGTCATGTAATAATCATGTAATAGGATCTTAGATCTAAGAATTCTCTAATTTTATAAGATAAATTTTAATTTATTTTAGTCTTCCACTGTCTGATCTTGAAAAAATTTCAAGATCTAACCCAGAAACCCTAGATTTGGTTCCTTCAATTGGTATCAGAGCTTAGGTTATTTATTACATGATTATTTATATATACTTAGATTATTTCTTAGATTAGATCTAATTTATAATCTAATTGTTAAATCTAAAATTAAAATTTTTAGATCAATCACGAACTGTAGGTTGTCCTACTGTAAGGTTTACCCCTTACAGTGCAAAGGTTATCCTAGTTCGTGTAGATCTATTTTTAATCATAAATTTGTTAGATGTGATCTAGATTAAATTTATAGTTTATTAGATTTAAAAAATATTTAAATCTAAAATAAAATCTCTTTGTAAATAATTTTCGTGCAAAGAACCATCATATATTTGTCTGAAAAATTTGTGCAGTTTAAAGTTGAAATTGTTTCAATTATATGAACTTGTTTAGATTAGATCTAAAGTAATTTCATGCTTATTTCACTTGTATTTTGATTATGAATCAAACATGCAACTTGGTTGGTAGAACTTTGTTGTAAAAATATTTTACAAATATAAAAATTATTTTCGAAAAGCCGAACCTCAACCCTCAGCCCAAAACTTAATTGAGAATTAAAAAGTTGTTTGATTAGGTTCTAGCATTGTGAATTGAAGAACCTAAGACACAAACCATAATACATTGAGTTAATGGGTTAGTGGGAATTAGGTCCATTAATTAGGTTAGACCTAAGGTTAGATTAAAGATAGACTTAATTAGAGAATTGACTAAATCTAATCAATTGTTGTCTTAGATTAGGTCAAAGATTCTCTAGATCAATTACAATAGTTGTAGTTGGTCAAGTCCATGTCTTTAACGAGAACCAAATGGACTTGATTCTTGGCTAAGCGATCTAGCACGAACTGTTAGGTTGATCTAATCGAAACTAATTAAACCAGTTGGTGTCTAAGGTAAACCAGACCGGTGGATTTTAATTGGCAGCCCGCTTACCTAGCCATTTCTGATGGTGTCTAAGGCAAGCTTTGGCAGACCCTCCTATCGATCGAACTTACCTGGCCTCTTAGTGAAATTATGTTTTGATCAGATCACTTGATTATTCGAGCTGACCCATGTCAACTTGGTAAATCAGTGTGACTGATTTAGGTGCTCCTAGACTAGCCCTTTTGATGGTCTCCCTTAAGCTGACTTGGTGAAGCCAGTGGAAGGATCATGATAAGTTGGTTCATCTGACCTCCTCCTCTAAATCAATTAAATCCTCTAAAATTATTAGATCCTTAAAATAAAATAGTTATGATGATAACTAGATCATAGCCTCCCATTAAGTGAATGATAATGGATCCATCAGTTGGATAATCATTAGAGGCCCAAAGGCCTGGTGCTTATTGACTGATGGAATTGTCATTCATAATATGATTTCTTGACTGCATCTTTCTAAATGGTGGTTAGGTTAGCCAACCAAAGTTGGGCCTAATCATTCATTGGCTAGATGGGCCATGTATGATCATGTTAATGGTTGGACCTAATCAGACCTTTTTAGTAGAGGCCAAAGCCTACTGATTAGGGACTGGGGCAAAATTAAAATTACTAGAAATTATTTAGAGAAATAATTGGTTATGAACCTACCCTTAGATGTACATGGGTTGGCCAACCAAAGTTAGACTTGTGTGCAGTCTAAGTAGATTCTAGTACCCACTAAGGAATTAGGATAATTCCTCGAATTAGAGGTAGAGCCTACCAATTCGAATAAAATAGTGGGAGAAACCTTTTGATTAAAGTCTAAATCTTTAGGTTTAATGAATCAATTACTAATTAGGTTATGGTTTTTCTTTGTGCAGATATGGCCACTTCTCTATCGCTCCGATCATTGTTGGATAATGAAAATTTGGTGGGATCCAACTTCGGTAGCTGGTACCAAAAGTTGAAGATAGTCCTCGAGCATGAACGGATCCTATATGTGATAACAAATCTTGCACTTGAGGAGCCAGCTATCAATGCATGTGGAACAGTCAGAGATACTTACCAGAAGTGGCTTAGTGATCGGACCACGGGGTGCTGCATCATGCTGGCTACCATGAGTAACGAGTTCAATTCCACATTTGAGATGGCTCAGCCAAAGGACATGCTTCAAGTGTTGGAGGATGCCTTTGGCACACCCAATGATGTGGAGAGGCACAAGACTAGTTGTGCCATCTTCAACGCCAAAATGCAGGATGGTGCCTCTATCACTGAACATGTATTATACATGATCGAGCTGATGGAGCGTTTGAGCAAGCTCAGCTTTTTCTTGCATGAGCAGCTTGAGAAAGATGCAATACTGAACTTGCTGTCCAAGTCTTATCTCCCATTCCTCACTCATTATAGAATGACAAAGCCTGAAGTAAACTACCACAGGTTATTGGGGTTGCTTCAGAACTTTGAGAAGGATCACCAACTCCACAAGGAGTCGTCGAACTTAGTGGGAGGTTCATCTTCTGGTTCTCGACCCTTTGAGAAAGGGAAGAAGAACAAGAAGAAGAAAGTGAAGAAGGTGCAAGTTCAGACTGGGACATCAGTGCAGGGCCAGACCAGAAAGATCAAGCCCGATAAGAGTTAAACTGAATGCTTCTTTTGCAAGAAGCGGAAGCACTGGAAGAGGAACTATCCTCAGTACATTGCCTCCCTGGACCTGAACAGCCAGAAAAAGAAGCAAGCTGTTGCTGGGCAAGGTATTTATATGATAACGCCTTGTAATTTCTCTATTTATGATATAACTGACTGGGTATTGGATACCAGTAGCCCTTACCATATTTGTAATTCGTTGCAGGGGTTTCAGGTCAGTAGGAGATTCGAGCAAGGTAAGAGGTTTCTGAACGTTGGAGATAGAAGACCAGTTCTAATTCAAGCATTAGGAATCTTGAAACTTATATTTGAGTCCTATACCATTGTTCTTAATGATTGTCATTTCTATCCTAGTTTCTTTTTAAATGTTATTTCTGTAGGCCTTCTGACCAAAAATGATTATGAAATTTCAATAAAAAATATGTTTGTAATATCATTATGAATGGTGTTACTATTTTTTGTGGATATTTGAACAATGGTGTGTATATCTTATCACAACCTGTTAACGTAGTCTATTCTACAGGCAAGTACCCTAGATTAGATTGTGTATCAGATATTTACTTATGGCACTGTAGACTAGGTCATATTAACAAGAACAGGATAAATATGTTGACTCAAGGGGAAATCCTCGAAGTCAGTGATTGTGAATCACTTCCAACCTGTGAGTCCTATCTTCTTGGTAAAATGATCAAGTCACCTTTTACTAAAAAAGGTGAGAGAGCTACTGAGCTCTTGGGCCTAGTACATACTGATATATGCGGGCCCATAAGCATAAGTGCTAGAGTTGGATATTTCTACTTCATCACTTTCACAGATAATCTATCCAGATATGGATATATCTATCTGATAAAATATAAGTCGGATTCATTTGAAATATTCAAATGATTTCAAAGTGAAGTAGAAAAATAAACTGGAAAGAGTATTAAAACTCTTCGGTCTGATCGAGGAGGGAAATACCTTTCTGGTGAGTTTCTCATATATCTAGCAGAGAATGGGATTCTTTCCCAATGGATTCCTTTGGGAACACCACAGCATAATGGTGTGTCTGAAAGGAGAAATTGGACTCTGTTAGACATGGTTCGATCCATGATGGGTTTTGCCAGCTTGTCGATATTCTTCTGGGGATATGCACTTGAATCGGCCTGTTATCTGTTAAATAAGGTTGCAAGTAAGTCTGTAATTAAGACTCCATATGAGATATGGACAGGACGTAAACCAGCACTTTCACACCTTAGGGTCTGGGGGTGCCCGGTCTATGTCAAACGGTTAGTTATAGATAAATTTGGACCTAGGTCTGACAAATGCACATTCATAGGGTATCCCAAAGAGATCAAAGATATTTTTTCTACCATGCTGATGAACAAAAGGTGTTCATCAGCCTTAAGTCAACCTTTTTTAGAAAAAGAGTTCTTTGGTAAAGGAACCATTGCCTCTAAGGTTGAACTTGATGAAGTTCAACAGGTAGAAGGACCGATACCAATAGTTGAACCTGAGTTGGATTTGATTAGATCATATTTGGAGCCCAATGTACCTGCACCATTAAGACGATCTGGTAGAGTACCACATCAGCCGGACAGATACTATGATTTCTTGGTCCAGAACGGTGATCCCTTCGAACTCGATGAGAACGATGAGGATCCGATCACCTATATGGATGCAATGCAGAGACCTGATTCTGAGAAATGGCTTGAAGCCATAAAATTCGAAATGGAGTCCATAAAGGTCAATGATGTATGGATATTGGTTGACCCACCTGAAGGGGTTAAACCCATTGGATGTAAATGGGTCTTCAAAAGGAAGAGGGGCACAGACGAAAAGGTGAAGACCTATAAAGCCTATCTAGTTGCTAAGGGGTATTGTCAACATTATGGTATTGACTATAATGAGACGTTCTCCCCTGTGACAATGCTCAAATCTATTCGGATAATGCTTGCAATAGCTGCCCATCTGGATTATGAGATCTGGCAGATAGATGTAAAGACATCTTTTCTGAATGGAGAGCTGACCGAAGAGGTGTATATGATACAACCTGAAAGATTTACATCCACAGATGAGTCCAAGGTGTGCAAGCTTCAGAGATCCATTTATGGATTGAAGCAAGCTTCTTAGAGTTGGAACATGCATTTTGATACGGTGATCAAAACGTATGGCTTCATTAAGAATGGAGAAGAGCCCTGCATCTATAAATGGATAAATGGTCTAGTTGTGGTATTCCTTATCTTGTACATGGATAACATTCTCTTAATCGAGAATGATATCCTTGCACTACAGGGAATAAAAGTTTGGTTGTCATCGCAGTTTTCCATGAAGGACTTGGGTGAAGCATCCTACATCCTAGGGATGAAGATCTATAGGGATAGATCTAAAAGGATGCTTGAATTATCTCAGTCCACGTATATAGACACTATACTGAAGAGGTTCAGCATGGAGAATTCCAAGAAGGGCTATTTACCGATAGGCCATGAAATTTTTCTCTCTAAGAAGGATTGTCCGACAACTCCTGAAAAGAGAGAGCATATGAGTAGAGTCTCATATGCTTCGACTGTGGGATCTATCATGTACATCATGACATGTACAAGGCCAGATGTGGCATACTCACTAGGAGTAGTGAGTAGATACCAATCTGATCCTAAAAATAATTACTGAAAAGTGGTTAAAGCCATCCTTAAGTATTTGAGAAATACTAAGGACCAATGGGGAGTAGTGAGTAGATACCAATCTGATCCTAGAGAAAATCACTAGAAAGTGGTTAAAGCCATCCTTAAGTATTTGAGAAATACTAAGGACCAATGGTTGGTTTATGGCAAGTCAGATCTGAAACTTGTGGGGTTCATAGACTCCAGCTTTCAATTTGACCATGATGACAGCAGAAGCGTGTCAGGTTATATCTTTACTCTGAATGGTGGAGCTATCTGTTGGAAGAGTTCAAGCAGCATACTGTGGCAGACTCTGTTTGTGAGGCAGAGTACACGCAGCATCGGATGCTGCGAAGGAAGCTGTGTGGCTAAAAAAATTTATCACCGAGCTCAAAGTAGCATCCTCCCTCGATGGTCCGATCCTACTCTACTGCGATAGCACTAGTGCCATAGCTTAGGCAAAGGAACCCAAAGCACACCAGCAGATGAAGCACATTTTACGCTGCTTCCACCTGGTCCAGGAGATCATGGATCGAGGTGACGTCGACCTTCAGAAGATCAACAGAAAGGAAAACCTGACGGACCCCTTCACTAAAGCCCTGGCGATAAAGGAGTTCGACAACGACAAGTCGAAGATGGGTATTAGATACTATGCCGAGTGACTTTAGGATAAGTGGGAGTTGTTGGAAAATATATCTCAAAAGTCAATCATCAACCTGTTGACGGTTGAGCAACCTTGTATTGTAATTGATTTGTTAATAAATAAAATATATTTTTGATATTTTCATCATAAATTTTTATCTTCTAATGAACTCTGTTGTTGTAATGAAGTCCTTAGGACTATTTAGATTCGATAAAGAGAGGATTTATCGATTAGTCCTTAAAACTATTCACGACCAAATGATGGACTGTTAATAAGGACGACAGCTTCTATCGAGCATAGGTCGCTGTAGACCATATGGGTTGGTTGTCCTCTTAACCAAGAAGTGTGGAGACACTAGTATGACATACAGGTGAGATGTAAGGGCACATCATCATTGAACACGACCAACTCCAGAGCATTCTGCTATCGAGAATGTCTCTGATGGGATATAGGTATAAGTGTCTCTTAGACCTGAGATCGCCTCAATGACTTGCAAGCAACTCATTGTGGTTTGGTACTGGACTAACTAAATTTCTAATTCAATGATGGAAGGCTTCTGGGCATAGTTAAGTACTTGTGAAGTCGGAGTGTGATCAAGATGGAATTGACCACTCCAAGAGTTGGAGAAGAATGAGTCGCTGTATTTTAATTTAGCAAAACCTTGGCCAGGATAATCTATCAGATGGATTTGATATTTTAAAATATAATTTGGACAACCTGATTAGAGTTGACAGTTGAACTCTGAGGTATCCTATGAGTATTTTGGTCAAGGGGATGAATTATATGAAAACTATATTCGCATGGGTTCTAAGGATGTTGTTCTACACATTCGACCTATCCGACCGTCTAGTACCATTGCTAGATGGTTATTTTGATTGGTATAAAAATTTATTTCTATGCTACTGGCTTAGGTTCGGACCTATGAGGTCACACACATTAGAGTTTACGATCTGATCGGATGGTTGATCAACGATTAAGAATCATTCTACAGTTAAACGATCAATACGATTGACATTTAACATAGTACAAGTGTTGCAGGAGGATCGATTAGGAATTTGATTGCTAATTGGCTTAATTTGATTAAGCCAATGGGCAGAGATTAAGTTTAATTAAATATGATTTAATTAGATTTAGTTTGGACTTGATTGGATCAAGTTCAATTGGTTTATTGGATAAACCAAGTGCAAGGAAAAACTAGTCCTAGTTCAATTAGGACTTGGGTCAACCTAATTTCTAATTCGATTAGAAAATTAAATCAGAATTAAATTTAATTTAATCTGATTAAATTAGGTTTTTAATTGGTTAAGATCTATTTTAATTGGGTTGATTTGATTTTGGTTTGATTTGGTTTGAGAAACCAAATTTGAACAAGTCATAGATTGAACCCTAGTAAAACTAGGATTCCATCTTGCGCCACCTTTGCCCCCCATACCCACTCTCTCTTATTTTGTATGACAAAACCTTCTCTCCTAGGCCTTCATGCATGCCCAAAGCTTTTCACTCTTTTTCTCTTACATAAAAAGTGGTTGTGGACCAAGTCAAAGTAGGAATTAGTTTGGATTTCAAATTCTATGAGATAAAATTTTGGAAAACTAAAACTCTTTCTTTATGGCACGATTTTACTTAGATTTTTTTTGGAATTTTTGTATCTTTTATAGAACATATTGTGCATCCTTTTTTTGTGGTCCATGGCAGAAAAAGAAGGAGGGGGCGCCCATGAGTTGGGCACCACTTGTCTTGCCCTGTTTGGATTTTTCTTGATTAGGTATTTGACCTAGACAAAGATTATTCATATCTCATTATTTATGATGAATTTATTCTTGATAATTTTATGAATTATAGAGCATTGAGAGACCTTTGGGGCATGTGAAAATCAGAGAGAAATAGTGTAGGGTCATGGAGATATAATAGACACAAAACTAAGTGTCTAGGTGAGAGCAAAGAGAAGAAGAAGAGGGTCTTCTTCTAGGGTTGCTGAGTTCACCTCTTTCCTTCCTCCATCTGTGAGTTTTCTGAGAGTGTCTCATATCTAAAGCTCCTTCTCCTACTTCTCATCTTTGAAAGAGTCCAAATCAAGAAGGAGGCATCTGATCGACCATCGAAGAAGGATCAGCATAGTACTAGCATACTGTGCTGATTTTTTGGACCAAGACTTCTAATCATGATTCGTGGGCTTATATGGATGACTCCAGTGGTCGGATGCATATGCGGCTTGCAACATCATCCTCAAGTCTGGATCAGTAAAGTTAGAATATCTAACTTGCAAAGTAATAGATCTGATCTATTATATTTTACATACATTAGATGTAGTATAGAAATATGTTGATATGATCAACATGTAGTTCTTGCTCTTTATATTTTAATTTTTAATTTAATATCATATAATAATCATGTAATAGAATCTTAAATTTAGATATTCTTAATTTTATAAGACAAATTTTGATTTATTTTAGTCTTCCACTGTCTGATCTTGAAAAAGTTTCAAGATCTAACCCTGAAACCTAGATCTGGTTCCTTCAGTCCGATATCGCCTCAAGGTAGAGGTGGATACTCTTATTTCATCATATTTACTGATGATAATTTTAGGTTTAGATACATATATTTAATAAAATATAAATTCAATATCTTTGATAAATTTGAAGAGTATCAAAGAATGGTTGAGAAACAAACTGGTAAAAATATTAAAACTCTTTGATCTGATCGAGGAGGAGAATATTTGTCAAGTGAGTTTCTCGATATTTAAAATAAAATGAAATACTCTTTCAATGGATACCTCCTTGTACTCTATAATTAAATAAAATTATGGAGAGAAAGAATCATACTTTATTAGATATGGTACGGCCCATGATGTGTTTCACGGATCTTTCGATATTCTTTTAGAGATATGCCCTCGAGGCTATAGCATATATCTTAAATAAAGTACCTTCTAAGTCTATTTCTAGCACTCCATATGAAATATGAAAAGACAAAAGATTCAATCTTAAGCATCTTAAGATTTAGAGTTGCCAAACTTATGTGAAAAGTATTGATGGACATAAGCTAGATACTAGATCAGAATAATACAAATTTGTACATTATCCCAAGGAGAGTATAGGATACTACTTCTATAACCCTACTCAATAAAAGGTGTTTGTTGGTAAGCATGCCATATTCTTGGAGAAAGAGTTTATCTAAGAAGGAGGTAGTGGGAGGTCTGTTGAATTTAAGGAAGTTCAAAACCTACAATACATCCAGGATTCACTAAATAGTTCTCAACTAGATGTGTCCATTGTTGAGGCACAGCCACTACACACACCTCCTCTCTGAAGATTGAGTAGAGTGCGTAATGTACCATTCAGGTATAGGTTTATCATTGAGAATGACAACACATCCCACATCATTGAGAATGATGATCCCATGACCTATTCGAAAGTTGTCATGAGTAGTGACTCTGACAAGTGGCTCAATACTATGAAATTCGATATAGACTCCATGTATGTCAACCAAGTATGGATTTTGGTTGATGCACCTGAGGGTGTGACCCCAATAGGCTACAAATGGGTCTTCAAAAAGAAGATTGGAGTAGATGGCTAGATAGAGACCTATAAGATCAGGCTGGTAGCAAAAGATTTTAGATAAAAATAAGGTATTAATTATGAAGAAATATTTTCGTTGATAGCTATGTTCAAATCTATTCAGATAATGCTTGCTATTGCGATATACCATGACATGAGATCTGGCAGATAGACGTCAAGACTGCCTTTCTCAATAAAAACTTTGAGGAAAAAGTCTATATGACTCAGCCAGAGGAATTTGTCTCTAGTGAGAGAGCAAATCAAGTATGCAAGATGCAAGCTGAATAGATCCATATATGGATTCAAACAAGCATCGAGGAGCTGGAACATCCATTTTGATGAGATAGTCAAATCATTTGGCTTCATCAAAAATATGGATGAACCTTTTGTGTACAAGAAGACTGGTGGGAGTGTTATTGTCTTCTTGGTCCTATATATGGATGACATACTGCTCATTGAAAATGATATCTCGATGTTGCAATCGGTTAAGATTTGGCTATCACAAAAGTTTTTCATGAAAGACTTGGGTAAGGCATCTTATATACTTGGTATAAAGATCTATAGGGATAGATCAAAAAGGATGCTAGGCTTATCCCAGTCTAGGTACATTGACCTTGTGTTGAAGAGGTTCAACATAGAGGGAAGTAAAAAAAATTACTTGCGCATAGGTCATGGCATACAACTCTTTAAGAAGATGACACCTAAAGAGAGAAATAGAATGAGTTCTATTCCTTATGTTTCGATTGTAGGATCAATTATGTATGCTATGTTATGTACCAGGCCTGATGTATGCTATGAAAAACATACTCAAGTATTTGAGAAAGACTAGAGATATTTTTTTGATATATGGTAGATCTAAATTAAAACTAGAAGGTTATACAGATTCTAATTTTTAATCTAATTCGGATGATAGTAAATCTATATCTAGATATGTGTTCACTCTGTATAATGGTGTAGTAAGTTAGAGAAGTTTCAAACATCAAACTATTGTTGACTCGATCACTGAGGTTGAGTATATCACTGCAAGTGAGGCTACTAAGGAAGCCATCTAGATGAAAAAATTTATCTCTGAGTTGGGTGTGGTTCCAGGAATTAAACAATCAGTGTTCCTTTATTATGATAATACTGGAGCAGTTGCTCAAGCCAAAAAACTAAGATCTCATCATAAATCTAAGCACATCCTAAGACGGTTCCATCTCATTCGGGAGAGAGTCGAAAAATACAATGTGATCATGGAGCGAGTTGATACTAAGAACAATATAGTGGATCCATTCACTAAGACCTTGTCAATGCAGCAGTTTGAATGTCACCTTGATAGCATGGGTATCAAGTATAAGGGTGATTGGCTTTAAGTGCAAGTGAGAGATTGAAAGAATAATGTCCTACAAGCCAATCGCATATGGGATGCGATAGGGTGTTTATTATAATTTATCTTTCAGACTCATATAATTAATATTTATATTATTAATAAAATAAATATTTTTGATTCATTATATACTGCATCTTATTAATTTTAAGATTATAATAAACCCCATAGGTTCGGACAATGATTTTAGGACTGTGATGAGATCACGTCAGTGAGATCTAAATCTTTGATAGTTCTAATCTAAAATATTCCTAATCGTTGGTACATTGAGTCAGAGATTAATAATACCGGTAAGACTGGCATGTCCTATGTATGCTCAGAAATGAGGGTAGTTGATCTTACAACCACTTGTGTGGTGACACTAATACAAGGATATGGGTGCTTATTAGAGAATGAGTTCATTGAATTAACCTACGAGAGAATATCAGCTAGAGTTTTATTTATATGTCAACTGATGATTTTTTAGTGAGAGTTGTGTAAGTAATCCTTAGACTTGAGGTTACCATGGTACCTTGTGTACATGGATCCATGGTTTGGTTCACTACCTAACTTAGTTCTTTGATCCTTGTGTGGGGTGTTCTGGATGTGGTGAAGTATGCATAGAGGTTGTGAGTGATCAATAAGGGATCAGTCACTTCTAATAAGGAGAGCGAATATCCTATGTGATCTCATAGGTCGGTGATTCTAAAAGTCTTTGGCCAAAGCAGGATGATAATTAGAAAAGAATATTTAATATATCATTAACTGAATCATCATTTTCAGATCGAGATATATAAAGATAAGTAATTAAGTTTAATATATTTTTATGCCCACAGCTCATCTGGGATGTTGTTTGACTGAAGGATTGAATTACACAAGAACTTGCCACTGAAGGATATTTTGATAATTTTTTATTAAAATTTTAAATCTTTTAGATAGTCATGATATATTGCTAGATATCAATCTTAACTTATGGATTCATTATAATTAAAAAATTTGATTTTAAAATTAATTTGGAAGAGTCTAAATTGATTGGGACTCTTTGGATGACTTAATCTCATCGAATTAGGGTTATATCGAAAGTCTTGGTCCACTGCTGGCTAGATTTGGAACCCAATGGGTCACACACTTTGAGATTTAGTCTTGATCTGATCTAATTAGAGTTTAATATATGCTAGTATATTGTATTAACCCAAGTTTTTAAATTGATTTAGATCAAAGTGTTTGAGCTAACCTAAACTAGTTCCCTTTGACCTAATAGGATTGGGTCAATTTAGATTGGATCCTTATCCAACTTAAAACAATTTTAAGTGGAGAAATACTTCTCTGCACCCACCAAAAGTCACACAAAAAATAAATACCACCCCATCTGAAATTAGCATGTGAAATGGAGAGTCCTTCTTAAAGAAGGCTCTTAATTATATGCTTTGCCTTAAAAGATAAACCAAATATCCTATGATTTAATGCCAAAATTGATTGGGTATTTTATGGCACATAGAAGAGGGAGAGTTCTTCTACTACAAGTATTTGATATGCCAAAAATTCACATGGTTAATTTATTCACTGCGTGAGAAATGGAGCACCAAAGGTTGACACCCCTTCATCACTATGATGTCCCTCAGTCCCCTATTTATGTGGGATGCCTCACTTGGTTTGTTAGTGTGATTTTGGATTGAAACCAAAGAGGAGGGATGTGGTAATCATAAAAAAATTTTGAAAAAAATCTGAGAAAAAGGTAAGAAAAATTTGAGTGGCAAATGTTGCAAGAATAGTGTGCCCTAGGGTTTGTTTTTTCAATATATTGGAGCCAAAAATCAAATCCTAGGTTGTGTGACATCTTAAGAGTATCTTTTTGATGTCATTCTGGTGGTAAGATCAAAAGCAACTGGACTTTAGCACAATTGTACCATAAGTTTAAAATCGATAGTGTTTTTGAGAAGACAAGGCTGCGGCAGCGCACCGGTTGGGAAGGACCTTGGCCAACTTCTGTGTGGATCACCATTAGAGGACTTCTACCTTGGGATCTTGTGGAGAATATCAATATGTAACTTTTTTATTTTCATGAAAGTATAAAATTCTATCCCTTTTTGCATGCTTATTTTTGTTTTATCGATATCGACAAAGTGATTGTAGGGTTTAGATTCTGGCTTCATAGTTTTATTTGATAAAACTATTGATTTGTATGATTTTAAAATTTTTAAAAATTATTTTTTACTACATGGCCTAAACCTAAGAAGTGGGAGTGTTCAATACTGACATCAGTTAAAATATGGTTGTATATAGAATTCTTCATGAAAGATATAAAGCAAGCATCCTATATTCTGAGAATATAAAGATCTATAAAGATAGATGCAATTGGATGCTTGTGTTTTCACAGATAAAGTACTGAGCATAGATGCTGAAAGGGTTCAGCATAGAAATCTTGGAGAGAGATCTGCTACTCTCTTGGGCATAGATGTTGGTCAAGTAATATACTTGAACTGATATAGTTTATACTATGAATATTACGAGTAGATATCAGTTGTATCCAGACTAAAAGCACTGGATTGCTGTGAAAACATCCTTAAGTTCTTAAAAAGAACTAAAGATTTATTCTTAATTTTGAAGAAACATCAAAGCTAGGAGGGGGAGGATACACCAATTCAGATTTTATGTTTGTTGTTGATGGTAGAATGTCTACATCATAGGTTTAATTGTCGATATCTTGAAAAGATTTCAAGCAATTGATCGATGGAAGCTGAGTACACTGTAGATGTGTAGGATACATTCTGGTACTAATGTTAGTTGTAGAACTGGTTGTCATGCCATCAGATGCCATGATACAATATTGCAAAGACAATGGCACCATAGTTGTTACTAAGGAGCCTTGGTCTCACCAGATATCCAAGCACATAGACCAATAGAACACACATCTACCTCAAGTAGAAATATATAGAGGTGTAAAGAGCAAACTCCACATGAGATGTGGTTAACCCACTGGTAAGTCGCTTAGCTAGCCAGAGACTAAAGCCTGTCTTATGAAGATGGAGCTTGATATATAGCAGATTGGCTTTAGTGCAAGTGAAAGATTGTTGGACGTACGTCCTAGAAGCCAATCTTGGCTGATGCATATTATATTACTAAGACATGATTTTATACTTAATGGATATATATTACCATTCATATTTTGTGTGTCCATGAATCATCCAAAAGATGATAACACATATTCTCAAAAAGTTAAGAATTTGAGACATGTATCATTGATGGTTAATTCCTAAATTGCTCTTAGTCATAGGATCATCATGGAGATGGTGATTGATGCAGATAGACCAATGTATGGATCGCTTTCTTTGAACAGATGAGTTTCAAGTCTGCGATGTAGTGACACTGAAGCAAGAGTATAGATGGTTGTTAAAGAACAACTAGCACTGAGTGTGACCAACACGAGAAGTCATATGGATATCTGCTCACCCGTTAGTAACTTTCTCAATACTGCAGTAGTACGACTAGTCCTTTGACCTGCAGTGCTATAGCTGCTCGCAGTGTGGCTGCTAGAGTTTGACTACACATAAATATTAACTTAATGAGTCATTGTAGTAGATGTTAGTAATAGTTGGTCCACTGTAGGAGAAGAGTGTACATCTAGATGTAATCTATCGATCCTAGCAGAAGGGAGTAGTCCTATGAAATTTAAGAAGCTAAGTCCTTAAGTCTATGGCCATAGCAGTGTGATTGATGGAAAAGAATTTTCATAAGAATCACGCATGGACTCGAGCTGATTGAATCTATTATATGATCGATGATGAGGTTTGACGATTTATCCATGACTTGCCATCTTATCGGGACTCACAATAGAGGGACTATATCATACGTTAACTACTCTTAGAGGTTCATCATCTTTTATTCTACTGGATTATCACTACATACTGCTAGGTGTCATTGATGGATTGTAAGATCCATAAGCATTATCTCGATGATCGATTATCCTTGATGGGCAGAGTTAGAATGGTTCCAACCCATTGAAAAGAGTTTTGATGATATTGTGATAGGGATCACAATATATCTCACTACCAGATAAGATAGAACCTATGGAGTCACACACAAAGAGATTTTTGACCGATCAGATGGTTGAATTACGATTATGAATCATGATAGGATTTAATTATTAATTTGATTGATAATTAATCCAATACAAAAGTTATAATTAAGTAACTCGCTAAAGAGTTAGTGAGTTATAGGAGAATTAATTAGCAATTGGATTGCTAATTGGCTCAATTTGATTGAGCAATGGGGCTTGCATCAAGTCTAATTAAACTAGATTTAATTTGACTTGACATGGGTTTGATTTGATCAAGTCTAATTAGGTTATGAGATAATTAAATTGTATGGGAGAATGATTCTTTATTTGATTAGGATTTGGATTTGACTTAATTCTTAATTAGATTAGAATCTAACTAAGAGTCTTTTAGATTTCTATTTGGATTAAAAATTCTTCTTTTCATGGGTACATTAAATTCTAATTATATTAGGATTAAATTAGGTTTGACTTAAGCACCAAGAGAGAGTCCAAAAGGACAGGAATCCTTCTCTAATTAGGTGACATTTAATCTAAATAGTTTGGGCTCCTAATCAGATTTGGATTTCAATCTATTTGGGTCTAATCAATTTCTAATATGATTATATTTGGTTAGAGTTTAAATTAGTTTAAATCAGCCACCTAAAGAAGAGTCCCATGATGTTAAAACTCTTCCTTTTCATTGAAGAAAAAACCGACTTTTTTCTTGTAGGATCTTTCAGATCTAATGAGATCTGGGGCGAAATATTTCAAAAAAAAAAATTATCTTATGATATTTTAAATCTAATATTTATTAGATCTAATTCCTATTATCTAATATTAAATCTAAAATTAAATCTAAAAATATGAGGAATAGAGAATTACCTCTAGGATAACTAGATTACCCTATAAATGATCGCAGCAATGCCCGTGGTTCTAAAATAGCCATGCAGTCATCTGGCCTCTACCAGTATCCACTTGAGTAGGATCTAGATCATCTTCTTCTCATGAATCTTTGCTCCAAAAATCAAATCTGGATCTGATCTGCAAGATCTTCAAAAGATCTTCTGAAGCTGGAGCAGCAGCTTCTCGACAAATCCCTGCAGCCTTCTGATCAGGGAGCCACCACACCTTGGACAAGCACCAGATGGATGCCCAACCTCTTGAACATGAAGAGGGGAGGGAGAGAAGCATAGGGGGCATGGAGAAGTGGAGAGGTTTCATATTTTGCTGGGTATTGAGCAGATATTCTAAACCCTAGGCACAGACAGGGTTTAAATAGACCCTGCTGCGCCATGCGATGCCACATCATTCGACCCAGCAAAAAATTCTAATTAATTCTAAAAAAATTCTGATTGATGGAGTGATATCATCTGATCATATCAGATAAGAATCTCCATAATCCCTCCTACTGTTGGTGCCAACACTGATAAGCACAGTGAGATTGGCGCCCCACAGTCCAAGTTGATCAAGGGATCAGAGTCCTAATCTCATGGGACTCTATCCTTATCCACTTGGGGCGCACACCCAATCTGAATATGGTGCCTACTTTGAGGCTCGATTTAGTAGGTGGACACTCCATAAAAAATCTTCAATGACCTCTTGCCAAGTGGCCTTTAGTCCAAGTCCATGGGTCAACGTTTGACCAATGTCCTAAAACGAAAATGACAGGTGACAGGAATTAGCAGGTGTTGTCTTAAATTCATCTCATGAATTAAGATAAATCCTTTCTGAGCTGGACTAGCTCCAGTCAGACTGTGAAAAATCTTCTCAAGGTTCTCTGGGTGAGTCAAATCATATTTGGCTCAGTCGAGATAGAAAAGATTACACGAGGAGAAAGTTAGGCTCAATCATGTGCTAGCACGATTTCCTTGAACCTAATTGGATCTAATCTAAATCAATCAAACTGGGCTAGCTCAATTGATGACATCCAGACCCTAATTTTTATTTATGTGATCTAGTTAGGTTCATTTCTGTATGGTAATGAGACATGTCATGATCTTATCATCGACATCATCGAAACTCCTTTCGATGGATCAGAACTCTTCTGATTCAGACAATTAGAATGATCGATCATCAAGATCATTCTAATTACTCTCAAAATCCATCAGTGATACCTAGCAGTATATGGTGGCAACCCATCAGAAATAAAGATGAACCTCTCGGTGCAGCTACCTGTGTGATTGAGTTCTTCTATCATGAGTCTCGACTGAATTAGGGTTAAGGTGAACTCGTCAAATCCAACATCAGTCATATGAATCAATCGATCGATCTGAGTCCGATGTGAAACTCCAATGAAAAACTCTTTTTTATTATTTCACTCTGTCATGGCCATGGGCTTAAGGACTCAATCTATCGATCATCATAGGACTACTCCTCTTATCTACTGAGGTTGATAGATTCCATCTTGGTGCAATCTTTTCCTACAATGAATATGCTACAGCCAACATACACCTCAGGATTTTGAATGGTTAGGAGACCGAGTTATGGTGTAGTCAAACTATAACACACTTAAGGTAAACTGTCGATGTACCTCTATTCAAAGAACTAGACACACAGCTACAGCATCGAGCTAGTCATCGACGAGAAGGTAGATTTCCTTATGACTGCTCGAGGTGGTCACACTCAGTACTCTCGTTCTCAATGAATATCTGTACTCTCACTCCAGTATCTCCACACCATAGACTCAAGATATATCTACCCTAAGAAAGCGATCGTACACTAACCTTTCGGATCGATCACCATCCTCGTGATGATCCTATGGTCAAGAGCTGTTTATGAGTTAGTTATGTAAATTCATGCCTTAAATTTTCAACTCTTGAAAATATGAATTAACATTCCTACTAACTCAAAGGATGTATCACAGACATAATGTACATAATGTGATAGTAGAATAACCTTTTTATTCATTTATAGTCAAAATCATAAATTTTCCCTTATATTTGTACAGGAATGTGTCAGCCAATCTGGCATCTAGGACACACATCTAACAAACTCCCACTTGACCTAATGCCAATTGGCTACATATCTAAGTCCCATCTTCTCAAGGTGGGCTTCGATCTTCTGCTGGCCTAATGGCTTTGTCAGTGGGTCTACCATATTGTCTGTAGAGTCGACTCTCTTAACCTTGACTTAACATTTTTCGAGGTAATCACGGATCAAATGGAATCGCCGCTCGATATGCTTGGACTTCTGGTGAGACCTTGGCTCCTTAGCTAGGGGTATGGCGCCATTATTGTCGCAGTAAAGAGGGATGGCATCCAATGACATCACTCCAAGCTCTGCGACAAACTTTTTATACCAGAATGCCTTTTTCGTAGCTTCTGATGCAGCAATATACTCTGCCTCCATGGTGGAATCAGCAATCACCGTCTGCTTGGAACTCTTCCAGCTAACTGCACCACCATTGTAAATGAACAGACTTTCAGATGTCGACTTTTGATCATCTATATCAGACATAAAGTCTGAGTTTGTAAATCCCTGAACCTGGAGTTCTCCATTCTCAAAGACTAGAAATATATCCTTAGTCCTTCTCAAGTACTTAAAGATACATTTCATAGAAGTCCAGTACTCTTGCTTGGATTCGACTGATATCTGCTTGTGATACTTACAGCATGGGCTATATCAGGTCGTGTACATAGCATGGCATACATGAGGCTTCCTATTGTCGAAGCATAAGGGATCTTGCTCATGTGTTCAATCTCCTCAGGTGTGCTAGGGCACATCTTCTTGAAGAGATGAATGCCATGTCTAAAAGGTACTAAACCTCTTTTAGAGTTTTCCATGCTAAATCTTTTTAGCACCTCCTCTATGTACATCTTCTGTGAAAGTCCCAACATCCTATTTGATCTATCTCTATAGACCTTAATATTCAGTATAAAAGATGCCTCTCTTAGATCTTTCATAGAGAACTCCTTAGACAACCATATTTTGACTGAGGTCAACACGAAAATATCATTTCCAATCAGGAGGATATCATCTACGTACAGTACGAGGAAGACAACTGTGCTCCCACTGACCTTCTTGAACACACATGGTTCCTCTTATTCTAGATGAAACCAAATATTTTGATCACATCATTGAAATGAGTATTCCAGCTCCGAGATGTTTGCTTAAGTCCATAAATGGACTTTTGCAGCTTGCAGATCTTGTGATCATCATCACTAGATGTGAAATCAAGCAGCTGTTTTATATAGATATCTTCCTCAAGATACCCATTTAAGAACACCATTTTTACATCCATCTGCTATATTTCATAATCAAAATAGGCTGCAATAGTAAGCAATGTGCGGATGGATTTTAGCATGGCTACAGGCGAAAAGGTATCCTGATAGTCAATGCCTTTGCACTGACTATAACCTTGTTATGATCTAGGTGGTGTGCCCAAGGCGCAGGGGACCGAGGCTAAGGCCAAGGTCCATCATTCATGAGGGCTTCATGGAGGCTCTAGGGCTAGTTGGGCCCTAGGTTGAAAGGCTGTGGGCCTTTCGGGTTCTTGAGGTCTAGGTTATGTGGGCCTCAAGGGATCAACTCTTTATGGGCCAAGTCTGGGCCCAGGAGAGATGAGATTAGGTTGAGTCATGGGTGTACATGGGCTTGAGTTAACCTAATCTCCTGTAGAGTTGGTCAAGGGAGTTTTGGGTTTGGGTCACTTGACCCGGTGTTTGTATATACATATACTTGTATAGGTTTGATTAAGCCAAGAAAATAGATGACTCTTTCTTCCAAGTCTCTCTCTCTCTTCTCCCTCTCTCTCCAGCAATTCTCCATGCCCCAGGAGCAAGAAACCCTAGGGTTTCTTGCCGCCAGTCCATAAAAGGAAAGAGAAGAAGGGGAGGCACAAGCCCCTTACCCCTTGCAGCCGCCTACCAGATCTGCTCTCTCCCTCTTGCAGGCACCCAACATCAGATCCAAGATCTAGAATCTCTTGAGAAGAGGTTGGTACAAGTCTCTCTCAGATCTGGAGTTGATCTGAGGTCGTTTGAGGCATGGGTGAGATCTCCATCAACAGATCTACAAAAAGGCTACAGCAGGACAGATCTGCGAAGTCTGTCTCCATCTATCTTTTTCTCTATTTAGAATACCCCGATTCAAGATCTACAAATTAGAAGACCTCAGTCCAGGTCTGATCTAGTTGGGTACCAGATCTTGAATTTTTTAGAGGTGGTTTCAAAGGCGTTCTTCATCTGGAACAAAAGGCTGATGAAGAAGACAGCAACCAGGCTGATTTCATCAAGGGCCTTGGATCGTGTCCAGACGACTCCAGATCTATTCGTTGCTGGTTTTGCTACACCAAAGGTCCATGGGAGGAGCCAAGATCATGCTCCAATAGTTGGTATCAGAGTCACGATGGTGAGGAAGTGGTTCCAAGCACGAGAAGTTGAAGATCCCAAGTGCTGAAAATTTTCAGCAAGGTACCATCAAGGTATATTCTACACTTCTTGATTTTATATTGCTTGTTTGGCTTGGATCTAGTCATGGGCAGCAATATGAAGGTTGAGTTTGAGAAGTTTGATGGCAAGAGAAATTTTTTCATGTGAAAAATCTGGGTGGAGGATCTTCTGGTGCAAGCAGATCTGGATCAGGCTTTGGATGAGAAGCCTGAGGGAATGACGGATAGACAATGGGCATCGTTGGAGAAGAAAGCATGCTCGGTGATCAGAGGATGTTTGATGGATGCGGTATTATATTTGGTGCTGGAAGAAAAGACCCCGAAGGGCCTTTGGTCGAAGTTGCACACCATGTATATGGGGAAGAATATGTGCAACAAGCTGATGCTGAAGAAGAGGTTGTACAATCTTCGGATGCAGGAGAGATCTGATGTGATTGGCCAGATTCAGAGGTTCGACCAGTTGTGCACAGAGTTGGTGAATATCGAGGTAAAGCTGGATGAGGAGGACAAGTCTCTATTGCATCTATGTTCGCTTCCCGGATCATATGATTCTTTGGTGACTACACTGCTCTACGGCAAGGAGACTCTGGAGTATGAGGACATGGTCTCGGTGCTGAGGTCTAATGAGCAGAGAAAAAAGTTGACCAGAGATCGGGCTCCCCAGGAGGGTTTGGCAGTAGGGAAGAGGACAAGTAGAGGCAGAGGCAGAAGTAAGTCCAGGGGGTAGTCCAAGTCCTGGTAGGGAAAGAAAGAGGTGAAATGCTTCAAGTGCAACGAGTTCGGGCACTTCAAGCGAGAATGTCCACTATGGAAGAGCAAGAAGGGAGAAAGAAGTGGCTCAGAATTAGTGAGTACAGTTGCTGGGCAGCAGGTGGAGGATGATCTACTTGTGGTATCAGATGGTCACAGGCATTACACAGAGGAGTGGACACTAGACTCTGCGTGCTCACATCACTACACACCACACAGGTCTTGGTTTGCGACATACACCAAGATAGATGAGGGATCAGTGACTCTAGGCGACAATCATCCTTGCAAGGTGGCTGGGATAGGGATAGTCAGGGTGAGGATGTTTGATGGGATTGTGAGGACATTGACAAATGTAAAGCACATCCCGGAGCTGGAAAAGAATCTGGTGTCACTAGGCTATTTGGAGCACAGTGGATACAGCTTCAACAGTAGGGCTAGAAGTGGAGTACTGAACATCTCCAATGGAGCTATGGTGCTGATGAGAGGTAGAAATTAGACAATAACCTCTATCACATGGAGGGATCTGTGGTGATCGAAGAGTCTGATGTAGCAGCTGCAGCACAGGACCAGGAAGGGACTTATAGGATGTGGCACTACCGCCTAGGCCACATGGGTGACAGGGGCTGAGGGAGTTGAGCAGGAGAGGACTCATCTCTGATCTGGAGGATGGTGCTATAGGAGAGATCTGTGAGCCTTGCCAGATGGAAAAGCAGAGAAGAGTTCAGTTCAACATCAGTACAGCCCGCAGTGCAACCCCTTTGGAGTTAGTACACACGGATGTGTGGGGACCAGCTCCAGTTTTAGCTAGGAATGGGGCCAGATACTTCATGACCCTGATTGATGATTTCTTTAGGAAGCTCTGGATTTACTTCATGAGAGAGAAGTCAGAGGTCTTCACCAAGTTCAAGATCTGGAGAGCTAAGGTGGAGAAGGAGCAGGGGAGGAGCGTGAAGTGTCTGAGGTCAGACAATGGTGGAGAGTACACCCGCAGAGAGTTCCAAGACTACTGTGAGGAGTGTGGTATCAGGAGACACTTCTCAGTTAAAAAAACTCCACAGTAGAATGGGGTGGCTGAGAGGATGAACAGAACACTTTTGAAAAAGGCATGGTGCATGAGGCTGCAGGCAGGGCTTCCAAAGGAGTTCTGGGTTGACATAGTTGATGCAGCAGGTTACTTGGTCTATCGATCACCTCACACCAGGTTGGATGGCAGGCTTCCAGAGGAGGTGTGGTCTGGGAGGACAGTTGGGCTGGGCCATCTACGGATATTTGGGTGCATGGCCTATGTGCACATTGGAGCTGGTGAGCGGAGCAAGCTAGACGCCAGATCATGCAAGGCGGTGTTTCTAGGCTATCCGTGAGGAGTCAAGGGATACAGGCTGTGGGATCCCTTGGAAAAAAAGGTCATCATTAGTTGGGATGTGACTTTTGATGAGGAGTCAGTCCTACGGAGGCGAGCAGGCATGGAGGAGTAGCAGGAGCAAGAGGAGGTCCAGCAGGGCGCTGCTGGACAACTTACCTCTTTTATTTTGTCTCTTGCAGGTACTATGGGAGGACATGACATTCAGGTGGAGAACCTACCTAAGGTGTCTCCACAGGTGGAGAGCACTTGGACGGATGATCGAGGTGGAGAGGTCCAGCAGGAGTGAGTTGGATCGAGGACTGATATCAGTGTTGTCCTACACAAGCCCAAGAGGACCATCAGGCAACCGGACCGATATGGCTTCGAGGAGACGCTGCCATATGCTCTGGTGACAGCGAATGGAGACCCATACACTTATCAGGAGGCTATTGAGAGCCAGGATAGAGAGCGATGGGTCCAGGCGATGTCCGAGGAGATGCAGTCTCTCCACCAGAACCAGATGTGGCGATTGGTGCAGTCACCACAGGGGAAGAGGCCCATTGGCTGCAAATAGGTCTACAGTCGCAAGGACAGAGTGGAGCTGGTTGAGGCCTTGGGACACCAAGGTGGAGATTGTTATGATCCAGGTGGTATGCCCAAGGCCCAGGGGACTAAGGCTAAGGTCAAGGTCCATCATTCATGAGGGCTTCATGGAGGCTCTAGGGCTAGTTGGGCCCTAGGTTGAAAGGCTGTGGGCCTTTCGGGTTCTTGAGGTCTAGGTTATGTGGGCCTCAAGGGACCAACTCTTTAT
This sequence comes from Elaeis guineensis, assembly GCF_000442705.2. Lineage (NCBI taxonomy): Eukaryota > Viridiplantae > Streptophyta > Magnoliopsida > Arecales > Arecaceae > Elaeis > Elaeis guineensis. The sequence goes on from NC_025999.2 coordinate 42,370,599, forward strand.
GGGCCAAGTCTGGGTCTAGGAGAGGTGAGATTAGGTCGAGTCATGGGTATACATGGGCTTGAGTTAACCTAATCTCCTATAGAGTTGGTCAAGGGAGTTTTGGGTTTGGGTCACTTGACCCGGTGTTTATATATACATGTACTTGTATAGGTTTGATTAAGCCAAACAAATAGATGACTTTTTCTCCCAAGTCTCTCTCTCTCTCTTCTCCCTCTCTCTCCAGCAATTCTCCATGCCCCAGGAGCAAGAAACCCTAGGGTTTCTTGCCGCCAGTCCATAAAAGGAAAGAGAAGAAGGGGAGGCGCAAGCCCCTTCCCCCTTGCAGCCGCCTACCAGATCTGCTCTCCCCCTCTTACAGGTGCCCAAATACTAGGTCTAGGACCTGGAATCTCTTGAGAAGAGGTTGGTATAAGTCTCTCTCAGATCTGGAGTTGATCTGAGGTCATTTGAGGCATGGGTGAGATCTCCATCAACAGATCTACAAAAAGGCTGCAGCAGGACAGATCTGTGAGGTCTGTCTCCATCTATCTTCTTCCCCATCTAGAACATCCTGATTTGAGATCTATGAATTGGAGGACCTCGGTCCAGGTCTGATCTGGTTGGGTACTAGATCTTGGATTTTTTAGAGGTGGTTTCAAAGGCATTCTTCATCTGGAACGAAAGGCTGACGAAGAAGATAGCAACCAGGCTGATTTCGTCAAGGGCCTTGGATCGTGTCCAGACGACTCCAGATCTATTCGTTGCTGGTTCCACTGCACCAAAGGTCTATGGAGGAGCCGGGATCATGCTCCAACAAATCTTTCACTATGAGCCTAGCCTTGAATGTCTCTACATTCCCTTCTGCACCTATCTTTCTCTTGAAGATCCATTTACACCTAATAGATACAATACCTTCAGGTGGATCTACCAAGGTCCAGACTTGATTTGAGTGCATCGAGTCAATTTCTGATCTCATTGCCTCTAACCATTTCTCAGAGTCGATATCTGATATCGCCTCATCATAGGTCTTGGGGTCATCACCATGAGTCCCATTTTTTGTGAGGAACATTTCCTCTATTTCCTCTTGTATAGTACCTAAGTACCTTTCAGGAGGATGAAAAATTCTAGTCGATCTACGAGGTGGAAGAGGTTGTATTAGGACTGGTTCTAATTGATTGGGTTCCTCAGGTTCTTTAGCTTGTTGCTCTTGGGAGACATTCTCCTTGAGCTTAATTATTCTTCCGATGCCACCATCTTGAATAAACTATTTTTCAAGAAAAATAGCATGTCGATTCATAATCACATTGTGATCTTCTGGAATATAAAAATAATATCCTAATGACTCTTTAGGATATCTTATGAATCGAGCTCTAAAAGATCTGAACTCTAACTTGTCCGCCTGCTGTCTCTTGACATGAACCGGACAACCCCAAATTTTGAGATGACTCAAACTTGGCTTTTTACCATGCCATATCTCATACGGTGTGGTAGAAACGATTTTAGAGGGAACCCTATTCAATACATATATTGCTGTCATGAGACAATGTCCCCAAAGAAACTCAGGGAGGTCAGCGAAGCTCATCATGGAATGAACCATATCTAATAGGGTCTGATTCCTCTGTTCTGAAACCCCGTTGAGTTGTGGCGTTCCAGGTGGAGTCCGTTGAGAGACTATGCCATTATCCTTAAGATAGTCTAGGAACTCCCGGTTAAGGTATTCACCTCCTCGATCTGATCGAAGAACCTTAATGGACTTTCTTGTTTGTTTTTCTACCTTATGTCTAAATTCTTTAAACTTTTCAAAAGCTTCGACTTGTGTTTCATTAGAAACACATACCCGTACCTAGACATATCATCGATGAAGGTAATGAAGTAGATATAGTTGCCTCTAGCTGGCACATCAAATGGGCCACACACATCTGTATGTACTAGGGCAAGTAGGTCTGTGGCCCTTTCCCCATGTCCTGTAAAAGGGAGCTTGGTCATTTTGCCTTGAAGGCATGATTCACAAACTGGATATGACTCGAAAGTCAACGGACTCAATAGTCTAAATTTCTCCAATTTGTTAACCCTGTCTTCCGCTATATGACCTAGCCTTAGGTGCCACAGATACCTATCATTTAGACTATCTCTAGGCCTTTTAATTCTCATGGCATTCACATTTTGCTCGATATGAAATACAAATACATCAATATGTAGCTGATAGAGACCATTAATAAGAAAATCATTTGTAATTTTATTATTTTCATAAAATATGTTACAATGGTTCTTATGAAAGCTAATCACATAGCCTTCTTGTGCTAAACATGAAATAGAAATCAAATTTCTACTTGCTGAAGGCACATAATAACAATCTCTAAGAACTAAATCTAATCCTAATGGTAATCGCAGAGGGTAGGTTCCCACGGCCACAGCAGCAACTCTTGCTCCATTTTCGATGCATAGGATCATATCCCCATCCCTCAACCTCCTGCTCTCCTCAAGACCCTGCATAGAAGTGCACAAATGAGCACTAGAGCCAGAGTCAAGTACCCAATTGGATGCAGAGGAAACCGTAAGATTAGATTCTATAACGAGCATTCCTCCAGAAGGACCATCTTTCTTGTTCTTCAGGGTAGCCAGGCACTGAGGATAGTTCTGCTTCCAATGGCTGTCTGAACTACAGTGAAAATATTTTTCCTTTTCAGCAGCCTTCTTCTTCGGTTCCGTCTTCTTCTTCTTCCCATCCACCTTCTGCTTCTTCGTAGACTTCTTCTTCTTTCTAAAAGACTTTCTCTTGGAAGAAGTCTGCTCCATAATAAGGACTGAGCCTTTTAAACCCTTCAAAGAAAGTTCAGTCGTAACCAACATGTTCATTAACTCAGCCAAGGTACACTGCATCTTATGCATATGAAAGTTCATGATGAACTGACCATATGCATCAAACAAGGATTGAAGGATCACATCAATCTAAAAATCCCTATCTAAGATGACACCGAGCTTCTCAAGCTCCTCAAGGTCCTTGATCATTGACAAATAATGATCTTGGACTGACTGCCCATCATGCATTTTAGTCTTAAAAAGTCTTTGGCAGACTTGATACTTGGTTGCGCAACTTTGTTCACCAAACAACACTTGTAGGTGAGCCAACATTTGGCGGGTAGTCATAATATTTTCATGCTAGCGCTGTAAGTCATTAGACATGGCACCCAACATGTAGTACCTGGCTTTGTTATCGTCATCCATCCATTTTTTCAAAGACGCTCTCTGTTCAGCAGTCGGACGTGCTGGCATGGCAGGTGGGTCCTGGTCCAAGATATGAGTCAATTTCTTAGAATCCAAAATAATTCTGTAGTTCCTCAACCAGTCCTTGAAATTAGATCCAGTCAATCTGTGGGTGTCTAGTATTTTGGTCAGGGGGTTGGACGCAGACATGTTTTCTGTAGAGAGTCAAAAGTTTCTAGTTAGATTTTGTAATCAGACTTAACCAATTTGTTTAGGAATTTTATTTTTAAACAAATTAGGCTCCTACTATTTTCTCAGATTCCTACACTTCCTAGGTAGAGATGTGAAAATCTTCGTGATTAGTGATTTCTAGTGGGTGGTGCGGTCTCACCGACTGGCTCACCACCTCACCTAACAGTTATTAGTGATGAGTCAACCGATGAGTGGACAACTCTTGTCCAATGATTCTCTAATCATGGTGCATCCAAAATTTGGTCTCTAATTCATGAAGCTCACCATGCCCAAAATATTACTCCAATCCTTAGTTAAGTCAGACCCACCATTTGCACGATTAGATTCGTGATTGGATCTCTCACCGTATCCGAAATATTGAGCACAATCCATTTTCTAATCCGTAGCATCAAATGCCTAATAGACATGGTTGCGTCTTCCCAGTGCAACTGAGCCAACTGAGCCACTGTAACCAACCGAGAACAATCAACCCCGGAAAGGGTCCGCACATCCACAATGGTGGAAGACCTTATACTTAATATTTTCTTAGAGAGATTTGATTTAGGTCTCATTATACTTAACTTGACATAGTCATAACAATTATGACTAACCTAGTGACATGGGTTAGCTCGAATTGTTAGCCACCTCAAATCAGAACTGGGTCGACACATATGGCCAGGTAAGTGAGACCGATGGAAGGGATATGCCATTAACTTGACAAGAATGCATTCGAGTCGAGTAGCTCTCAATTAAAAATTAGTCGGTCGCATCTGCCCAACTTACCTTAGACACCAAATTGTTGAACCAGAATCAATTGGGTTAGTCTACAATCCAGGCTCTAACCACCGAGCCAAATTAGGTCTTAACTTGATCGAGTCACATCTAAATGTGATTCGACCTTGACCTAGACTTAATCCTATTAGACTGGTTAATTATTAGCTTTCATGATCCCACCTAACCAACTTTTGATTCGGTTTGATCAACCGCTAGACCCAATTGAGCTACCCAAGCCCGAACCCAATTTTATGAAAATGACTTAGATCTGAAATTCTCAATTTTAGACCTAATTGATTTCATAAGCTTAATTCATTAATTAAGTCTTGGGTTCATAAATAAAATATATAAATAAATCCTAGGGTTTCAAGATCTAAGGTTTTGAAGAAAAATAAATTTTGATTTTTGATTAAGGATGAACGCACAGCACCCCTACACGCCATAAAAATACCCCATTGAATGGGAGGAGAAGGTCTTAAACCCTACTTTGTTCTTATGATCGGACAACCATGAGGAACACTTTAATCAGAAATATTAATTTAACTATAAAACTAGTTAGATCTAAGTTACATATCACATATATAATTTTAGATCTAACTTATACATGCTTTGCATACATCTCATGTATTAAAATCTGATCTAATTAACATGCTTTCATATCTGATACATCACATATAACATCTAAAAAATATGATTTAAATTGAACTATTCAATATAAAATCTATTCTAGACAGTTACTAGAATAATTCTACAACTAGTCTAGGCATGCAACAGATCAATCTTATGTATTAATTAAAATTTTATTTTTTTATTTTTTGATCTGAATATAATATTTATAATATTAAAAAAATAAAAAATAAATTAGATCTAATTTATATTTTAATCATATTAAAATATAAAACTATAAGACTATTCATAGATCAAACTATTCCTAATCTAGTCATGCATCTCATACATGTTAGATCTACTTAGATTTAATTTTAAATTTTTTTGATTTTAGATCCTATTATATCTGATGTGACATCTAAAATCTATTAATATTAGATAAATAAAAATAAAAATTAGATCTAAATTAGATCTAAAATAGAGCCATCAACCTGACTCTGATACCAGTTGAAGGAAAAATCGATTTTTTTCTTATAGGATCTTCCAGATCTAATGAGATCTGAGGTGGAATATTTTAAAAAAAAAAATATCCTATGATATTTTAGATCTAAAATTTATTAGATCTAATTTCTATTATCTAATATTAAATCTAAAATTAAATATAAAAATATAAGGAATAGAGAAATACCTCTAGGGTAACTAGATTACCCTGTAGATGATCGCAGCAATGTCTGTGGTTCTAAAATAGCCACGCAGTCGCCTGGCCTCTACCAGTATCCACTTGAGTAGAATCTGGATCATCTTCTCCTTACAAATCTTTACTCTAAAAATTAGATCTGGATCTGATCTGCAAGATCTTCAAAAGATCTTCTGAAGCTGGAGCAACAACTTCTCGACAAATCTCTGCAGCTTTCTGATCAGGGAGCCACCACACCTTGGACAAGCACCAGATGGATGCCCAACCCCTTGGACATGAAGAGGGGAGGGAGAGGAGCAGAGGGGGTATGGAGAAGTGGAGGGGTTTCACATTTTTGCTGGGTATTGAGTAGATATTCTAAACCCTAGGCGCAGACAGGGTTTAAATAGACCCTGCTGCACCATGCGGTGCTACATCATTCGACCAATCAAAAAATTATAATTAATTCTAAAAAATTTTGATTGGTAGAGTAATGTCATATAATCATATCAGATAAAAATCCCCATAATCCCTCCTACTGTTGGTGCCAACACTGGATAAGCACAGTGAGATTGGCGCCCCACAGTCCAAGTTGATCAAGGGATCAGAGTCCTCATCTCATGGGACTCTATCCTTATCCACTTGGGGCGCATGCCCAATCTGAATATGGTGCTCACTTTGAGGCCCAATTTAACAGGTGGACACTCCATAAAAAATCTCCAATGACCTCTTGCCAAGTGGCCTTCAGTCCAAAGTCCATGGGTCAACGTTTGACCAATGTCCTAAAACGAAAATGGCAGGTGATAGGAATTAGCAGGTATTGTCTTAAATTCATCTCATAAATTAAGATAAATCCTTTCTGAGTTGGACTAGCTCTAGTCAGATTGTGAGAAATCTTCTCAAGGTTCTCTGGGTGAGTCAAATCATATTTGGCTCAGTCGAGATAGAAAAGATTACACGAGGAGAAAGTTAGGCTCAATCATGTGCTAGCATGATTTTCTTGAACCTAATTGGATCTAATCCAAATCAATCAAACTGGGCTAGATCAATTGATGACATCCAGACCCTAACTCTATTTGTGTGATCTAGTTAGGTTCATTTTCATATGGTAATGAGACATATCGTGATCTCATCATCGACATCATCGAAACTCTTTTCGATGGACCAAAACTCTTCTGATTCAGACAATTAGAATGATCGATCATCAAGATCATTCTAATTGCTCCCAAAATCCACCAGTGACACCTAGCAGTATATGGTGGCAACCCATCAGAAATAAAGATGAATCTCTCAGTGCAGCTACCTGTGTGATTGAGTTCTTCTATCATGAGTCCTGACTGAATTAGGGTTAAGGTGAACTCGTCAAACCCAACATCAGTCATATGAATCAATCGATCGATCCGAGTTTGATGTGAAACTCCAATGAAAAATTCTTATCTATTATTTCACTCTGCCATGGCCATGGGCTTAAGGACTCAATCTATCGATCATCATAGGACTACTCCTCTCATCTACCGAGGTTGATAGATCTCATCTTGGTGCAATCTGGTTTCTACAATGAATATGCTACAGCCAACATACACCTCAGGATTCTGAATGGCTAGGAGATAAAGTTATGGTGTAGTCAAACTATAACACACTCAAGGTGAACTGTCGATGTACCTCAGGTCAAAGAACTAGACACACAGTTGCAGCATCGAGCTAGTCATCGACGAGAAGGTAGATTTCCTTATGACTGCTCGAGGTGGTCACACTTAGTACTCTCATTCTCAATGAATATCTGTACTCTCACTCTGGTGTCTCTACACCATAGACTCAAGACACATCTATCCTAAAGAAGCGATCGTATACCAATCTTCCGGATCAATCACCATCCTCATGATGATCCTATGGTCAGGAGCTATTTATGAGTTAGTTATGTAAATTTATGCCTTAAATTTTCAACTCTTGAAAATATGAATTAACATTCCTACTAACTCAAAGGATGTATCACAGACATAATGTACACAATGTGATAGTAGAATAATCCTTTTATTCATTTATAGTCAAAATCACAAATTTGTCCTTACATTTGTACAGGAATGTGTCAGCCAATCTAGCATCTAGGGCACACATCTAACATTCATGTGCCATAAATGGTCCCATGTCCAACCAGATTTGGATGCCTAAATACCCCACACCCCTCTCCCTTTTTTGCCTGTAAGAATCCATGGGAAACTCTCTTTTCTCCATATGATATCTGGGTGGAAATAGGAAGAGATGTGGTGGCACAAATTCTCGAATCCAAAGGAGTTTGGACTCTCACCTAAACCTTATCTTATTCCCTATTTAAACAAGGGACCTTATGGGGTGTTAGTAGGTTGATATGGATCAGGTTTTGATGCCAAGAGGGAGAGGTTTCTGCATGAGAAAAATCAAGGGGAGAGGGCATGACGTGTAGATCCATGATGTGAGGTAATTGGTTCCTATCCCTTCTTTCTTACCAACAACCAAAGGTTGGTCGTTACGAACCTCTTCTCTATCTTTTTTATCCTAGTTTGGATATGGGTTTTTCTTATCCTCTTTGTCCAAGAGTTGGACAAAAATTCTTACATCTTTAGCATAGAGATTTGGTGCATGTGTTTTAGAAAAAAAAGAGAAGAAAGAGTTATTCTCATGATCTCTAGCATAGAGATCAACATCCTCCTATCTTCTTCTTCTTCTCTAAGAGTGTCTTGAGAGAAAAGAAGATTTTTCAACCATCAAGATGTGATCTCTACAAGAGAGCTAGCATTCTGATGAGATCAAAAAGTTTCTGATCAGATGGAAGTCTAGTGTGGATATCCATAGAGGTCAGATGCTTGTGCGGCTTTAAAGAACCTTCAGAAGATATCTATGATCATCAGTTCGTGGTGTAGATCGATCCATGCCAAGGTATGAAGATTAGATCTTCTCTATTTATTTTTTTTTATTTGATTTCTATATCTGAATCCTATCTCATATATGTTGATCCTATTTATGATTTTAAGATTTGATCTTATGCATGCTTAGATTAAATTGGATTTAATCCAAACTTTTAAATTTCCATTGTGATTCATTTTGAAATATTTTGCATGCATGAAACCATGAAATCCCAATAGGCATACAGGTGAGATGTAGGAGTACATCATCATTGAACAAGTGACTCACCTGTTGAGCATTCTGCTGTCAAGAGCTGCTCACAAAGCATATGGATATATGTGTCCTTCAGATCTGAGATCACCATAGTGACTTGCAAGCAACTCACTGTGCTTTGGTACCGGACTATCTGAATTTTTAATGTAGTGATGGAAGTTTACTTGGTACAGTCAAATACTTGCGAAGTCTGTGTGTGGATCAAGATGGGATTGACCCTTCTGGATTATTGGAGTTGATATATCACTATATTTCAATTTAGTAAAGACTTGGCCAGGATAATTCATGAAATGGATTTGAAATTTTGAAATACAATGTGGATGAAGCAATCTCGATTGACAGTTAATCTGCGACCATCCTAGAGCATTCAGGATCAAAAGAATGAATTATGCAGTATCCATATTAGATTCCAATGATACAATAAAATATAAATTTTAAAAATTTTTATATGTATTCAATAATTGAAAATAAGTTTAACAATTAAACTAGACTACTGAAACACAAAAGCTCTAGAAATACCTTGATGATTACAATCAAATAATATAAGCATGTATAACAAGCAGAGATCAGATGTCATATACCAACATGAAGATGATGATCTGGTAATTTTGAGATCTCCATAAGACTTTAAAGCAGAAGTCCTCCAATGATGATCCACATGGGACTGATAAGGGCCCTTCCCAATTTAACGTAGTGTAGCAGCCTTCTTCACAAACATGCTGCTGATCGTCCTTCACAAGAATGGATTGCACCATCACTTATATACCTTTAAGACCTTTACCAGGACCACTCTAAAAATCTTTCCTCATAAGAGCACATCACACAAAAATTAGATTTGATATTCAACACAAGAACAAACTGGCTTTAGGACAAGCATCACATGCTTTCTATTTTCTCTTTCCTTCCTTTCTATTTTTCTATCTTCTTTCCTTCTCTTTTTTATTTCAAATTTTTTCTATCTTATCCTCATCTAATCCCACACTTAAAGACTCTTTTTTTCTGATTTTATCCCTTATGGGGTGCCCCTTATAAGGTATGAAGGGGTGCCACATAAGTTTACAAGGGGTGCCAACTCTTGGCATCCCAAATCCCTTACACGATAAAATTAATTTTTTGCGTATAATCCAAAGAGGTTTGGCATGGAATAAGAGGTGATTAACTGGCAGAAGGACTCCTCTGTATAGAAAAATCAAAATTCCATCTGATGGCATGTGGGATAAGGGAGCATGTGAGAAACCAAGAGTCCAAAATGAAATGGACTCTTCCATATTCAATGCACAAAAGGATGTGGCATCCCATTTAATTTGGCATGTGAATTCCTTGCCAGAAAAGGACTCTTTCTTCTCTTCCACACCCATATATCCCAAGGTGCCATCTGATGGTGCACAAAACAAGGGGATGTGTGACACATGATAAGAAAATTAAGAGGAGTATAAAAGGACTCCTCTTTTTAAATGCCTAAAATAAATGTGATGCCATCTTTTTTCTTGCGTGTAGTTTTTGTGTGGAGAAGGTTGATTCCATATGGAACTCCTTCATAAAAATCAGATCAGTCACCTAACTATTAGATGATTCAAATCCAATCACATTAGGTCAAGGCAACAAGTCAAGGGTTAGCACAAATACCTTTGCACTGAACCCAATTGAGAACTTGGGCTAATTCATGTGCTAGCAATTTAATTAACCCATTGAATTTATAATAAATCCAAATAGATTGGACCAAGATCAAATTTTTATTGTGTGTGATCCATTGGATTCTAAATCTAACCAGTAGTAGATCCAAACTCTTGACGTAACCCTAATTTGATCAGATTAGATCAGCTCAAGGGTCCCAATCAACTAAGACTCTTCTTAATTAATTTTTGAATTAAACTCTTTTAATTATGATGAGTCTACAAGTTAAGATTGATATCTAGCAATGTGTTATGACTATCCAGAAGATTTGAAATTTGATAGAAATATCAAAATTATCCTTCCATGGTGAGTTACTGTGCAATTCAATCTTTCAATCACACAACATCCCAGATAGACCATGGGTATAGAAACATGTCAAGCCCAAATACCTATCCATATGTATTTCAATCTGATGATGAAAACTCAATTGATGAATCAGTAGAAACTTTTTCTACTATTCATCTTTGCTCCGGCCAGAGACTCTTAGAGTCATCATCCTATAAGATCACATAGGATGTTCTCTCTTACTACAAGAAGTGATTGATTCTTTATTGATCACTCATAACCTTTATGCATACTTCACCATACCCAGAATATCCTAGACACATCTCAAAATGGCATGCTAGAAAATAAATCAAAGTAAGAATCCTTGTACATAAGGTACCATGGTGATCTCAGGTCAAAGGATCACATGCACTACTCCCACTGGAGAATCATCTATTGACATGCTGTAAGGCTCCATCAGATATTTTTTCTGTGGGTTAGTTCAGTAAACTCATTCTCCAATGAGCACCTACATCTTTGTATTAGTATCACCACACAAGTGATTGTGAGATCAACCATCCTCTCCATCGAGCATACATAGGATGCATCAGTCTTACCGACAACATCGATCTCCGACTCGATAATCCAATGACTAAAAATATTTTAGATTGAGACTATCAAGATTTTAGGTCTCACTAGTATGATCTCATTATGGCTCTAAAATTATTATCCTAATCTATGAAATCTATCATAATCATAAAAAATATGATACAGCAAATAATAAAATACAATACCTCATGAATAATATAATTAATGTCATACAAATGAGTAGGAAGATATCATAGAAAAATCCCTTCGCATCATCCATGCAATTGGCTTGTAGGATACTATTCTTTCAAACCATGTGTATGGGTTTTAAAATATTTTTTTACTATAATTTGATCTATCTGGATGTCGAGAACTATTGCTAGATGATATCTCAATTAGTGCAAGAATTCATTTCTATGCTACTAGCTTAGTGTTTGAACCTATAGAGTCATGCAAACAAGTCAGACAAAGTAGGAAGAATTGACCTATGTATATATTTTTAATTTGAAAGTACTTGATTTGATTGAATATATGAGCTAACTTGATTGAGAATTAAGTTATGAATCAAACAGGATTAAAGAGTTGACTACATCTAGCTAGCACTACACATGAGGTTCAAGTTCGATCTCGAGAATGAACAGTTACTGATCTATGATCCATGGAGCATATTAAAGATTGAATTTAAGTACTAATTAATTTTAGATTAGATCTAAATTAATTAGACTTAATTGAATCTAAAATTTAAGTTAGACTTGGTACAAAAGTTCTAAAAAGTTTGGGATTGATAGCCTTTCGAAATTATTTCGAACTAGCTTTGAATTGGATTCGAATCGAATCCATTTTGGATGAGATATGAGAAATTCTTCTTGCACTAAGATTTTTCTCTCATATGGGCCGACCAATACCTAGAATGGTGCTGATTTGGGGCATCCCATGTGGGTGAGGGATTGGGTGCAAAGTGGTTGTCATAAGTGATAGGAATTCTATCTCATGTAGGAATCTTTTTTTCATGAGTATTGGATTGATTCAAATCAAATTTAAGTTCAGAATCTTATACTTATTAAATTATGGGACTCATTTATAAATAGAGAGGGTCTCTACCTATAGATGCATAGCAAATAAATCAGATTGAGAGAAGAGAAAGAGAGAGAGAGAGGCATGAGAAGAGAAAGAGGACCCTTCTTCTCATCCTTGGAGTCTCCCCTTGGTGCCACCCCTTTCTCCTTGGTATGGGGCCCTTCTTGGGCATCCCCTTTGCTAGTTTGAGGTGTCATTTCAGCATCTCTTCTCTCTCATTTGATTGGATTGTGAAGATGATTTGATCGGAGTTCATCCTGCTTTCCTGCAGCATCTGGCGTGCATGCAACATAGAGGGTCGGCACATCCAGACCTCCATGAAGATTTAATTTAGATTATTTGAGATTTGATCTTTGGTTCTACTATTAATCAGATAAAAATTTGATTTTTATTCATGTAGATTAATAAAAAAAATTTTTGATGCAATTTGAGTCATCCGAAGAGAAATAGTTTTCCTTCCCTTCATTTGGTATCAGAGCAGGCCTTTGATTCATGCATGCATAACTAATTTTTTTTAGATTAATTATATATTATATATAATTAGATTTTATATTAAATAATAAATCTAATTTAAATCTATTTATATAAAATTTTTAATCTGATTTTGATTGGATTAGATGAAACTAATCAATTGTTGATTAAGATTGTTATAAATTTGTTATAACAGAATTTTACTATTGCTGAATTTTTGATGGAATAATAATATGAATTAAAATATATTTTAAATTTATTTTAATAAAATTTTAATATTTTTATTTTTTTTAGGAAGTGGGGCTTATTTCAGATCTGAATTGGATCTATTTTGATGGATATTTAGATCTGAATCCTATCAGAATTCAGCACTGCATGAAAATAGATTTTATCAAAACTTTATTCTTTATGTATTCATATTTATATCTAATTAATTTTTTATATGATATCAAATCTAAAATTAATATTTTATAGTCAGTATAAAATATGTTTCAGATCTGATATGATATATATTATGCATCAAATCTAATTAGATTAGATAAAGAATATGATTGATATGATCAAGGATATGTTCATGACATAAAATAGTTTTATCAATAATTGTATGTTGATGTGATTATATATGAAATTAGATTTTAGATCTTAGTAGCTTACTACTCAGATTGATGAGATTACTAGACCATCCGATCATAGGAGATTGAAGTGATTAATCTCTCTTTTTCCTATTTGATGAGTTCTCTTATGATGTGTAGAGGTGTCATCATGATTTGATTTCATGAAGAAGAAAAATGAATAAATTTTTATATATTATTTTGATTATAAATATATTTAAATTAGATCTAAAGTGATTTATGATTCATTACAATAGGATAAAATTTAGATATAAAATTATTTTCGATCTGAATAGCATGTTATATAAGATGTAATTGGTATTGATCTAAAAATTATCATGATGCATGAGATGTATATATGAAATTTAGATCATATCTATGCATGTTTAATTATTAAACATATTATAAAAATTTATTTTTATGAATTGAAACATATGGTATGCTTCACTTGAAATTCTTATAGAATAGTTCTACAGACTGAAACACATGTTTCACACACTTAATTTTGAATTAAGCTTTGAATGATTTAGATTTGAGAATTAAAGATTATTAAGATACCACATAAAATAATGGACAAAGGGTTAGCTTGAATCAGACCCTTTTAATGGGTTAGACCTAGGGTTAGAAATACATATAGACCAAGTAAAAAAATTGATTAAATCTAATAAGTGTTGAATTAGATTAGGTCAGAATTTCTCTAAATCAATCTCAATAGTTGAAGTTTGATCAAGTCTATGTGTTTGACCCTAATAAATGAACCATGATCATGGCTCTGTGGTTGAGTTTGAATCTTTTGGTGGATCAAATCAAAACTAATTAATCAATTGGTATTTAAGGTAAGTTTGGCAGATTTGATCAAGTGATTTTTAATTGGGAGCTATTCACCTAGATGTGTCTATGGTGAGTTAAGGGCACATCCTTTCCACTAATCTTACTTATCTGGCCAACATGATAGATTATATTTTGATTAGGTCATTAGTCGATTCGTGTAGACCCATGCCATTAAGATGAATCAGTGTGACTGATTTCACTGTCTTTAGACTAGTTTGTGTTTAATCCTCTATATGACTTGGTAAAGTCAATAAGAGAATTTGCAGCTTGCAGGTCGATTTGTTCTCTTATTCTCAGATCAATGAAATCAAATTTTCTAAATTATTAAATCTATAAAATGATAAACTTATGAGATAACTTGATCATACCCTCCTATTAAGGTACATAATAATGAGTCCAATATTCCAAATAGGCATTGGAGGCACCACACGTCTGATGTCTATTACGTATTAAAATTATCATTCATCATATAACTATCATGATGTACCTTTAGATCAATGCTCAGGTTGGTCGAGCCATACTCGGGTTGGACATCTATTTATTGGATGCACTTGGTGTGTCATGTTAATGGTTGGACCTAACTAAAATTTTTAGTGGAGGCGCCACACGCCTACTGAAGGGATGCTTGGGGTGAAACCTAATTACTAGAAGTTATTTGGAGAAGTAATTGGTTATGAACCTATCCATGGATGCACTAAGGTTGGCTGAGCCACACTCGGGTCTGAATGCAGTCCGTATGGATTCTAGTATCTACTAAGAAATTAGTATAATTCTTCGAGTTGGAGGTAGAGGCTATCAATTCATGAAAATAGTGGGAGAACCTGTAGACTAAAATCTATATCTTCAAGATTAAAAAATAATTCATATACTAATAGGCTTATATTTTTTCTTTCAGTTATGACCAACATACTATCCCTCCGTATGTTGTTGGACAGCGACAAGCTCACCAGACCTAATATCAATAGCTGGTATCGAAAGTTAAAGATCATCTTGGAGCATGAGAGAATTTTATACGTCCTTATGGATGAGGCATCTGAAGAATCTGCAGCCAATGCTCCTCATACCATGAGAGACACTTACATGAAGTGGCTCAATGATCGTATGACTGTGTGTTGTGTGATGAGGATAGCTATGAATGACGAATTTAGCCATAAATTCGAGGATGCACAGCCTAAGGAGATCATTCAAATATTAAATGAGTCCTTTGGTACCCTAGAGGATGTGGAGAGACACAAAACCTCCTACATAGTGTTTAATGCTCGTATGTGAGAGGGAGCTTCAGTCACCAATCATGTACTATAAATAATTGAGTAGATTGAACGTCTTAGCAAACTTGGATTTTCATTGTATGAATAGTTAGGAAAGAATGCTATTCTCAATTCACTACCAAAATTCTACCTACCCTTTCTCAGTCATTATAGAATGACGAAGCCTGCAGTGAACTACCATGATTTGCTAGGATTACTATAGACTTTTGAGAAGGATCACCAGCTCTAGAAGGAGCCAGTGAATTTAGTGGGAGGATCATCTGCAGGGCATCGATCCTCTGGGAGAAGAAAGAAGAAGAAGGTGCAGAAATCCCATATCATCGATCCTAAGTAGAGCAAACCATCATAAATTGACAAGAGCCAGGCAGAGTGCTTCTTTTGTAAGAAGCTGGATCATTGAAAAAAGAATTGTCCTTCTTATATAGCCACCCTTGACCCAAACAAGCCTAAAAATAAGAGAAAGAAGCAAACGGTTGCTTCACAAGGTACTTATATGATAACACCTTGTAATTTTCCTATTTGTGATACTACTATCTGGATATTGAATACTGAAAGTTCTATTAATATATACAATTCATTGTGGAGACTATGGTAAGTAGAAAGTTTCGAGAGAGCGAGCGATTCCTTAACGTTAGAGATAGAAGTTTTGTTCTAGTTCTGTCCTTGAAAACTTTGCAGTTTGTCTTTGAATCCAATAGTGTCATGTTAGATAGTTGTCATTATTGTCCCTCCTTTATGATGAATGTTATCTCTGTAGGTCTTTTAGCCAAACTTGATTACAAGTTAATAATAAAGGATGATTTTTGTGATATCATTATGTATGATATTGCAATTATGCATGGATAATTAAAACATGACATATACTGTTAGATATGTGCCTTAGATGCCAGATTGGCTGACACATTCTTGTACAAATATAAGGATAAATTTATAATTTTAACTATAAATGAATAAAAGAGTTATTCTACTATCACATTGTGTACATTATGTCTGTGATACATCCAGTTAGTAGGAATGTTAATTCATATTTTCAAGAGTAGAAAATTTAAGGCATAAATTTACATAACTAACTCATAAACAGCTCCTGACTATAGGATCATCATGAGGATGGTGATCGATCCAGAAGGTTGGTGTACGATCACTTCCTTAGGGTAGATGTGTCTTGAGTCTACGGTGTGGAGACATCAGAGCGAGAGTACAGGTATTCATTAAGAATGAGAGTACTGAGCGTGACCACCTCAAGCAGTCATAAGGAAGTCTACCTTCTCGTCGATGACTAGCTCGATGCTGCAGCTGTGTGTCTAGTTCTTTGATCTGAGATGCATCGATAGTTCACCTTGAGTGTGTTCTAGTTTGACTCCACCATAACTCAGTCTCCTAGCCATTCAAAATCTTGAGGTGTATGTTGGCTGTAACATATTCATTGTAGGAACCAGATTGCACCAAGAAGGGATCTATCAACTTCGATAGATAAGAGTAGTCCTATGATGATCGAAAGATTGAGTCCTTAAGCCATGGCCATGGCAGAGTGAAATAATGAAAAAGAGTTTTCCATTAAGGTTTCACATCAGACTCGGATCGATCGATTGATTCATATGACTGATGTTGGGTTTGACGAGTTCACCTTAACCCTAATTCAGTCGGGACTCATGATAGAAGAACTCAATCACACAGGTAGCTGCACCGAGAGGTTCATCTTTATTTCTGATGGGTTGCCACCATATACTACTAGGTGTCATTGGTGGATTTTGAGAGCAATTAGAATGATCTTGATAATCGATCATTCTAATTGTCTGAATCAGAAGAATTCTGATCCATCGAAAGGAGTTTCGATGATGTCGATGATGAGATCATGACATATCTTATTACCATATGAAAATGAACCTAAATGGGTCACACAAATAAGAGTTAGGGTTTGGATGTCATCAATTAGCTAGCCCAGTTCGATTGATTTGGATTAGATCCAATTAGGTTCAAGAAAATCGTGCTAGCACACGATTGAGCCTAACTTTCTCCTTGTGTAATCTTTTCTATCTCGACTGAGCCAAATATAATTTGACTCACCCAAAGAATTTTGAGAAGATTTCTCATAGTCTGACTGAAGCCAGTCTAGCTCAAAAAAGATTTATCTTAATTCATGAGATGAATTTAAGACAACACCTGCTAATTCCTGTCACCGGCCATTTCCGTTTTAGGACATTGGTCAAATGTTGACCCATGGACCTTGGACTGATGGCCACTTGGTAAGAGGTCATTAGAGAGTTTTTATGGAGTGTCCACCTGCTAATTTTATCCTCAAAGTGGGCACCATAATCAGATATGGCGTGCGCCCCAAGTGGATAAGGATAGAGTCCCATGAGATGAGGACTCTATGCCTTGATCGACTCAAACTGTTGGGTGCCAATCTCACTGTGTTTATCCAGTGTTGGTGCTAATAGTAGGAGGGTTTGGTGGGGTTATTATCTAATATGATCACATGATATCACTCCATCAATTATAATTTTTTCAAAATTAATTAGAATTTTTTGATTGGTCGAATGATGTGGCACTGCATGGCACAGCAGGGTCTATTTAAACGGTGCCTGCGCCTAGGGTTTAGAAACTCTACTCAATAATCGGTAAAAGCCTAAATCCTCTCCACTTCTCTATACCCCCTCTGCTCCTCTCCCTCCCCTCTTCACGTCCAAGAGGTTGGGCATCCATCTTGTGCTTGTCCAAGGCGTGGTGGCTCCTTGATCAGGAGGCTGCAGCAATCTATTGAGAAACTGCTGCTCCAGCTTCAGAAGCTCTTTTGAAGAACTTTCAGATCAGATCCAGATCTAATTTTTAGAGTGAAGATTTGTGAGGAGAAGATAATCCAGATCCTACTTGAGTGGATACCTATAGAGGCCAGACGACTGCGTGGCTATTTTAGAACCTCAGGTATTGCTGCGATCATCTACAGGGTAATCTAGTTATCCTAGAGGTATTTCTCTATTCCTCATGATTTTAGATTTAATTTTAGATTTAATATTAGATAATAAAAATTAGATCTAATAGATCTTAGATCTGAAATAATCATAGGATATTTTTTTTGTAATATTCTGCCCCAGATCTCATTAGATTTGGAAGATCCTACAAGGAAAAAGCAGTTTTTCCTTCATATACATAATATCATGGCCTGTTAGTGTAATGTACACAGTCAGTAAATATCCTAAGTTAGATAATATCAGTGAATCCTACCTTTGGCATTGTAAGCTTGGTCATGTAAACAAGAATAGGATTGACAGGTTGATCAAGGAACATGTTCTTGAGATAGATGATTGTGAATCATTGCCTACTTACGAATCCTGTCTACTTGGTAAGATGACTAAGTCACCTTTTAAGAAAAAAGGTGAAAGAGCCATTGATGTCCCAGGTGTAATACATATTGATGTATATGGACCTATGAACATAAGTGCCAGAGAAGAATACTTCTACTTCATTATGTTTACAGACGACCTATCGAGGTATGGATATGTCTATCTTATGAAGCATAAGTCAGAATCATTTGAAATATCCAAATGATTCCATACTGAAGTAGAGAAACATACTGAGAAGAGTATTAAGACTTTTTGATCAGATCGAGGTGATGAATATCTCATCCGTGAGTTTCTGACATATCTAGAAGAGAATGAGATTCTCTTATAATGGACCCCTTCTGGAACACAACATAACGGGGTGTCAGAGAGGAGGAATCGAATCTTGTTAGACATGGTCTGATTCATAATGGGCTTTATGAGTCTGCCAATCTTCTTTTGAGGATATACTCTAGAAATTACCTGTTACATTTTAAATAAGATGCCGAGCAAGTATGTTGATAAAACTCCATATGAGATATAGATTGGGCATAAGCCAGTGCTCTCACACCTTAGGGTCTGGGATGTCCAACTTATGTCAAGCGTTTAAAGACAGACAAGCTTGGATCTAAATCCGACAGATGCTTGTTCATATGGTATCCAAAAGAAATTAAAGGGTACTACTTCTATCTCACTACAGAATAAAAGGTATTTGTCAGCAACCGGACAGTCTTTTTGAAAAAAGAATTTCTTAGTGAAAAAATTAATATCTGTGAAATTGAACTTGATAAAGTTTATGAGGTGGAAGAATCGACACACATAGAATTGGATCTGTTGGTGAATCAAATTCAAAGCCAGTAGAGGCACCATTAAGATTATCCGATAGAGTACCGCATCAGTCGAACAGATAATACAGTTTCTTGGTCTAAGACGGTGATCCTATTGAACTTGATGAGAATGATGAGGATCCAATCACCTATATGGAGGCCATGTAAAGGTCTGACTCCCAGAAATGGCTTGAGGCCATGAAGTCCGAGATGGAGTCCATGGAGATCAATGGTGTATGGATAATAGTTGATCTATCCGAAAGGATAAAACCCATAGGGTGTAAATAGATTTTCAAAAGAAAAAAAGAGCGGATGAGAAGGTAGAGACCTATAAATCCCATCTAGTTGCCAAGGATTATCATCAGCATTATAGTATTGACTATGATGAGACATTCCCTCCTGTGGCAATGCTCAAGTCCATCCAGATTATGCTTGCTATTGCTACATACTTAGATTATGAGATCTGACAGATAGATGTCCAAACCACTTTCCTTAACAGAGAGCTAGAAGAAGAGGTGTATATGATACAAGCTGAAATATTCACATCCACAGATGAGTTGAAAGTGTGCAAGCTGAATAGGTCTATTTATGGACTTAAGCAGATGTCTAGGAGTTGAAAGGAGGCATTCTGGTACAAAAAGTGTGCCTCAGAGCTTGGAATGATGTCATCGATGTTGGGAATAGTGTCCCAAAGCCAATCGTCAGCCTGTTGATAGTTGTGCTCATTTTTGTATATGTACATAAATTATGAATTAATAAAAATTATTTTGATTTTTTTTATCACAAAATGTTTCATCTTCTAATGAACTCCTATGTTGTGGTGAAGTCCTTAGGACTATTTAGACTCGACAAAGGAGGATTTATTGTTTAGCCTTTAAATCTGTTCGCAACCAAATGATACATTGTTACCAAAGATGACAACGTTTATCAAGCATAGGTCATTGTGTGCCATATAGGTTGGTTGTTCTCTTAACCAATGAGTGTGGAGACACTGGTATGGCATACAGGTGAGATGTAAGGGTACATCTGCACTGAACGTGACCGACTCTGGAGCTATTTCTACTGTCAAGATTTGCTCCGATAGAATATGGGTATAATATCTTTCCGACCTGAGACCACCACAGTGACTTGCAAGCAACTCACTACACTTAGGCACTGGACTACCTGAATTTTTAATTCAGTAACTGAAGGCTACTGGGTGTAGTCAAGTACTTGACTTGTCGGTGTGTGTATCAAGATGAGATTGACCACTCCAGTTTAGGAGCTGTGTACAGTCATGTTTCAATTTAGCAAAACTTGGCCAGGATAGTCCTTGTGAGGAGTCACAGGACTGTTTGAGTTGAGCACGATTCGGATGATCTAATCAGGGTTGACAGTTTAACCCTGAGTCATCCTAAACATAGGGGTCAAAAGGATGAATTATATAGTAACCATATTCATGTAGGTTCTGAGTGTTGCGATTGTGACTATTCTACCTATCCGAACATCGGGTACCATTGCTAGATAGTCACTTCGATTAGTACAGGAATTGGTTCCTGTGCTACCGACTTAGGTTCGAACCTACGGAGTCACACACATTAGAGGTTCCTATCTGATCTAATAGCTGGTGAAGAGTCCTTCATGTCTAAGATTTGTGATCGAGAATCAGGATTCTCTGATCATGAATTTCACATATTTTGGGTACCGGGGTCAAGAGTCCCACTGGTTTAGGACTCTTCGATCAGGGTTACATATCGATGAATTTTGATGCCCGATTACCCATCGAATTTGGACTCAATATTTATGAGAGGTTTAATCACTAATTAACTCAATTTGATTGAGTAATTATTTTTGGATCAAGTCCAATTGAATTGGATTCAGTTGGGTTTGACCCGATTAGGTTAAGAGTTGACCAATCGTCGAGATGGTTTGGTCCCTGATATGATCAGGGGTTGGGCTTAATCAATTCCTGATTTGATTAAGATTTTATTGAGCCTAATTAAACCTAATTAAGTTGGGTTTAAATTAGTCTAATTGAGCCTAACTTATTTGGTTCAATTAGGTTGGTTTAAATAATGAAACCACCTTGATCCATTCTCCCTGCGCCACCTCACTTCCACTGCGCCCATTTGAATTCACGAGAAGGAAGTTCTCATGAATTTTTTCTCATGCAAAGCCCTCCTCAAGCCCTACTTTAATGCACTAAATGAGTGGATAAAGATGATTGGTTGGCCATTCAAATTCAAAACAAAGTTTGAATTTGAATGAGCAACCAATCTTAGCGCCTTGACCTTATCCTCTTTTAACGCCCCATTTATTACATGAGAAAATGTTTCTCATGAAATCACTCATGCACAAATTAAGCCACGTGCTCCTCTTCTCATGCCCTTAGTGGATAGGAATAAATTGATTTCCATTTGAATTCAAAATTTGATTTGAATTCAAATGTGCAATTACTCATCTTTATCCTCTCACGTGGATAAGATGTTTGACATTCTTTTAAAAGGAGGAGAAGAGTGGGGCATGTGCAAGAAAAATTTTGGAGAGAAAATTTGGACGTGAGGAATCCTTGTGTGCAGGTGAAGGTCTATATCCTTTCGAGAGAAAAAGAAAGAAAAAAAAGAAAAAGTGTGTGCAGGGTTTCAGTGAGTTCTTCAGGATTTTAGCCTGGAGTTCGGGAAGTGAGAAGGTGAGCTACGAGTGTCGTGAGCCCACCAAATTTTAGGAAGATCTTCAACATCCTCTCAAGCACGTCTGCTGATGATTCAGAGTATCTAAAAAATCGACAGATATCGATCGAATGAGTTCGATCAGCATCGACCGTCGAAAGGGCCTACAACGAGCTAGCACTCGTGAGGAGTCGATCAAATTGAGAGCTTCGTGTGGATGATCCACAGAGGCCAGACATACTATGTGGCTGCATCATGATAATCAGACTCTCCCGACGGTGATCAGATTGCGATGATCTACTACCCGCACAAAGGTATTGTGTTCTGAACACATTACAGTAAAGTATTTACTGTTCAAATTTGAATTTTAAATTTAAATGCATGCATGCTATATATCATATTTAGATCCTAGTGTAGGATAAATTTATATTAATTAATTAGATTAATTAATATTTTTTTACTGTAAAATCATAATTTTGAAAAAGTTTTAAAAGTATCATTTTACCCCTGCACTGAATTTCGCTTAAAATGGTATCAGAGCGGGGTTCTAAGATATGATATATATATTTGCATGCATAGATTAAGTTGTAATCTAAAAGTTTAAATTTAAAATTTGAAATTCAAAATTTGAAATTTAAATTTTGAAAGTTGTTCGAAATTCAAAATTCAAAAAATTTGAAATTTCAAATTTTGAAATTTGAAATTTGAAATTCAAAATTCAAAATTCAAAAATTTAAAATTTAAAATTTAAAATTTAAAATTTGAAATTTGGTAGAAATTTCAAATTTGAAATTCAAAATTTAAAATTCAAGATTTAAAATTCAAAATTTGAAATTTAAAAATTTAAAATTTGAAATTTGAAATTTGTTTGAAATATGAAATTCAAAATTTAAAATTTAAAATTTAAATTTTAAAATTGATATATTTAGATATACTTGATCCAAGTAGCAAGTAATCGAATTGGGTTGGTTGCCATGGCCGTTTGGTCATAGGAGAAAAGTAGAGTTTAAAGGCCCTTTCCTCCCATTCGATGGGATCTCCTATGGCAGTTGGGGTGCCGCTGTAATTATATCTCATGTAGATGAAGTAGCAAAGAAATTAAATTGTATAGGTTCAATTGTGAAATTTATCATGAATGTATTAGATTAGATCTAAAGAAATATACATGGTTTATTTTGATTGAGTTATTTTCTGTTATGTAATTAGCAATAGGATTGCTATTTATGAAATGTGCTGATCTATTTATGAAATGAGTCAACATATTTGGTGAACAAAAAATAAAATCTTTCAAATTTAAAAATTATTTCAAAATACCAAATCCTGATCCATCAGCCCAAATACTTAATTAAAAGAATTAAGTGTTGTCTAGTAGGTCTAGAATTGTGAATTAAGATCTAAGACAATTGCATAAACTTGTGGGTCAATAGGTTAGATGGATTAGGTCCATAATTGGATTAGATCTAAGGTTAGCTTAAAGAAATAGACTAAATTAGAGTAATTGGTCAAATCTAATCAAAAGTTGAATTAGATTAGGTCAAAGATACTCTAGACTCAAGTTGAATGGGTCCATATCTTTAACTAGACCAAGATGGACTTAATTCATGGCTACGCGGTAGAACCCAATTTACTAAGTTGATCAAATTAAAACTAATGAATCGGTTGGTGTCTAAGGTAAGTTTGGCAGTTTGACCAGTGGTTTTTAAGCGGGAGCTACTCGCAGTGATTCGATCTTTGACGAGTTAATGGCATATCCCCACCACTGATCTCACTTACCTGGCCAACCTGGTGAATTAGGTTTTGATTAGATCACTTGGTGATTAGGGCTCACCCATGTCATTAGGTAAATCAGTTTGACTGATTTAGGTGCTCCTAATGCTGGCTTAATTAAATCTTTTTTTAATCTGACTTGGTGAAGTCAGTGGGAGGATTGAAATTGGCTGGTAATTTATCTTCTCATCTATTCTTTAATAAAATCCTCAAAAATTATTAGGTCCTAAAAATGATTAAGTTATATTGATAACTAAGTCATAGCCTCCCATTAAGTGAGTGATAATGAGTCCATTAGTTTAATAATCATTGGAGGCCCAAAGGCCTGGTGCTTATTGACTAATGGAATTATCATTCATAATATGATAATTTGGTTTGAGTCTTTCTGATGGTGGTCAGGTTGGCCGGCCAAAGTCGGGCCTGATCATTTATTGATCCGATTCACCAAATCAAGTCATGTTAATGGTTGGACCTGACCAGATCTTTTCAGCAGAGGCCAAAGCCTACTGATTAGGTTCTGGGGCAAAATCAATTACTTGAAGTTGTTTAGAGAAACAACTGGTTATGAACCTACCCATAGATGCACATGGGTTGACCAACCAAAGTTGGGCTCGTGTGTAGTCTGTGTGGATTCTAGTACCCACTAAGAAATTAAAGTAATTCCTCGAATTGGAGGTTGAGGCTACCAGTTCGTAAAAATACTGGGAGAAACTTTAGACTAAAGTCCAAGTCTTTGGTATTAATAATTTATGTACTAATATAGGTCTGATTTTTCTTTATGCAGCTATGGCCACTACCCTTTCGCTCCGATCATTATTAGATAATGACAAGCTTATGAGACCTAATTTCGATAGCTGGTATTGAAAATTAAAAATCATTCTTGAGCATGAGTGGATCCTTTATGTAGTAACGGTCGGATCCGGCACCTGAGGAGCCAGCCCCGAACGCTAGAGGGGCGGTCCGAGACACTTACCAGAAGTGGCTCAACGACCGCACCACAGTCCGGTGCATAATGCTGGCGGCAATGAATGATGAGTTCAGCCGCAGGTTCGAGAATGCCTAGCCACAGGAGATGCTTCAAATGTTGAACGACTCTTTTGGCACGCCTGACGATGTTGAAAGGCACAAAACTAGTTGTTCTATTTTCAATGCTCGGATGAGGGATGGAGCCTCAGTCACTGATCATGTACTGTACATGATCGAAATGATTGAGCGCCTAAGTAAATTGAACTTTCCCCTGCACGAGCAGCTCGATAAGGATGCGATCCTTAATTCTCTGCCCATGTCCTACCTTCCCTTCCTTACTCATTTTCGAATGACAAAGCCTGCAGTAAACTACCACGGCTTGTTGGGGTTGCTGCAGAACTTTGAGAAGGACCACAAACTCCATAAGGAGTCGGTAAATGTTGTGGGAGGGTCTTCTTCTGGTCATCGACCCTTTAAGAAAGGAAGAAGAACAAGAAGAAGAAGAATAAGAAGGTGCAGCTGCATGCTGGGACGTCTGCACAGGGTCAGACCAAGAAGTGCAAGCCCGACAGAGCCAGGTAGAGTGCTTCTTTTGTAAGAAGCAGAGGCACTGGAAGAGGAACTGTCCTCTATACATTGCCTCACTGGATCCGAACAGGCCAAAGAAGAAGCAAGGTACTTATATGATAACACCTTGCAACTTTTCTATTTGTGATACTACTGCCTGGGTATTGGATATCGGAAGCCCTTATCATATTTGCAATTCGATGCAGGGTCTGCAGGTCAGTAGGAGATTTGATGAAGGTGAGAGGTTCCTGAATGTTGGAGATGGAAATAAAGTTTCAGTTCTAACATTAGGAATCATGAACCTTGTAATCAATTTTCAAAATATAATTCTGAGTGAATGTCACTATTGTCCAAGCTTTTTATTAAATATTATTTTTGTAGGCCTTTTGGCCATGTATGGTTATCAATTTTTAATAAAAAGAAACGTTTGCAATATCATTTTGAATGGTGTTACAATATTTGTTGGACAACTTAATAATGGAATTTTCTTTCTATCACAACCTGTTAATGTGGTTCAAACCTCTGGTAAATGCCCTAGAATAGATAATATGTCAGAAGTCTACCTTTGGCACTGTAGGCTAGGTCATATCAATAAGAACAGGATAAACAGATTGGCTCAAGAAGAAATTCTTGAAGTAGGTGATTGTGAATCACTTCCAACCTGTGAGTCCTGTCTTCTTGGTAAAATGACCAAGTCACTTTTTACTGAAAAAGGTGAGCGAGCCAGTGAACTCTTGGGTCTGGTACATTCTGATGTATGTGGACCCATGAGCTCAAGTGCAAGAGGTGGATATTTCTACTTCATAACCTTCACAGATGATCTATCGAGGTATGGATATGTCTATTTAATGAAGCATAAGTCAGAGTCATTTGAAATGTTCAAACTATTCCGAAATGAGGTAGAAAAACAAACTGAAAAGTGTATTAAAACTCTTCGATCTGATCGAGGAAGTGAATACCTTTCCAATGAGTTTCTGACATATCTTAGGGAGAATGAGATTCTCTCTCAATGGACTCCTCCTGGAACACCACAGCATAATGGTGTATCTGAAAGGAAGAATCGGACCTTGTTGGACATGGTTCGATCCATGATGGGGTTTGTTGGTCTATCGATCTCCCTTTGGGGATATGCACTTGAATCGGCTTGTTACCTTCTAAATAGACTTTCGAGTAAGTCTGTAACCAAAATGCCATATGAGATATGGATAGGACGTAAGCCAGTACTCTCGCACCTTAGGGTTTGGGGGTGTCCGGCTTATATTAAATGTTTAATTATGGACAAGTTAGGAACTAGGTCTGACAAGTATAATTTTATAGGATACCCAAAAGAGACCAAAGGGTATTATTTCTACCTGGCTGATGAGCAAAAGGTGTTTGTCAGCCTTAAGGCAATCTTTTTGAAAAAAGAGTTCCTTGGTGAAGGGACTGTTGCCTCTAAGGTCAAACTTGACGAAGTTCAACAGGTGGAAAAACTGACACAAGTTGCTGAACCTGAACCGAATTTGATTAGATCAGATCGGAGCCCATTGTTCAAGCACCCTTAAGGCGATCTGGTAGAGTACCACATCAACCGGACAGATACTATGGTTTCTTGGTTCGGAACGATGATCCTATCGAACTTAATGAAAACGATGAGGATCCGATCACCTACATGGATGCAATGCAGAGACCCGACTCTGAGAAATGGCTAAAGGCCATAAAATCCGAAATGGAGTCCATGAAGGTCAATGATGTGTGGACATTGGTTGACCCATCCAAAGAAGTAAAACCCATAGAGTGTAAGTGGGTCTTCAAGAGGAAGAGGGGCGCAGACGGAAAGGTGGAAACCTATAAAGCCTATCTGGTTGCCAAGGGATATCGTCAATGTTATGGTATAGACTATGATGAGATGTTTTTTCATGTGGCAATGCTCAAATCCATTCAGATTATGCTTGTGATAGCTATCCATCTGGACTATGAAATCTGGCAGATGGATGTGAAGACAGCTTTCCTAAATGGAGAGCTGGATGAAGAGGTGTATATGATACAACCTGAAGGATTTACATCTACTGATGAGTCTAAGGTGTGCAGACTACAGAGGTCCATTTATGGACTTAAGCAGGCATCCCGGAGTTGGAACATATGTTTTGATAGGATGATCAAAATGTATGGCTTCGTTAAGAATGGAGAAGAGCCCTGCATTTACAAGTGGGCTAATGGTCCAGTAGTGGTATTTCTTGTATTGTATGTGGATGATATTCTCTTAATCGAGAATGATGTCCCTACATTACAGGGAATAAAGATTTGGCTGTCGTCACAGTTCTCCATGAAAGATTTGAGAGAAGCTTCCTACATCCTAGGGATGAGGATCTATAGGGATAGATCTAAAAGGTTGCTTGGTTTATCTCAGTCTACGTACATAGATACTATGCTAAAGAGGTTCAGCATGGAGAATTTCAAAAAAGGCTATCTATCGATAGGCCATGGAATTTCTCTCTCGAAGAGGGATTGTCCGACAACACCTCAAGAGAGAGAGCGTATGGGTAGGATTCCATATGCTTCGATAGTGGGATCTATCATGTACGCCATGACATGTACACGATCAAATGTGGCATACTCACTAGGGATAGTGAGTAGATACCAATCTGATATAGGAGAGAATCACTGGAAGGTTGTTAAAACCATCTTGAAGTATTTAAGAAATACTAAAGACCAGTGGCTTGTTTATGGTGAATCGGACTTGAGACTTATAGGGTTTACAGACTGTAGTTTCAATCTGATCACGATGACAGCAAAAGTGTGTCGAGATTTATTTTTACCCTTAATAGTGGGGCTATCTGCTGGAAGAGTTTCAAGCAACACACAATGGCTGATTCAGTTTGTGAGGCGTAGTATGTTGTTGCATCAGATGCTACCAAAGAAGCAGTGTGGCTGAAAAAATTCATCACCGAGCTCGGAGTAGCACCCTCCCTTGTTGGTCCAGTTCTGCTCTACTGTGACAGCTCTGGAGCTATTGCTCAGGCGAAGGAACCCAAAGCACACCAGCGGATGAAGCATATTCTACGCCGCTACCATCTCATCCAAGAAATTGTGGATCGAGGTGACGTCGACCTTCCAAAAATCGACGGAAAGGAGAACCTGGCCGACCCATTCACTAAAGCCATTGTGGTGAAGGAGTTCGACGACCACAAGTTGATGATGGGTATTAGATACTGCACCGATTGGCTTTAGGCCAAGTGGGAGATTGTTGGGAATAGTGTCCCAAAGCCAATCGTCAGCCTGTTGATGGTTGGACTCATTTTTGTATATGTACATGAATTATGAATTAATAAAATTTATTTTGGTATTTTTCATCACAAAATGCTTCATCTTCTAATGAACTCCTATGTTGTGGTGAAGTCCTTAGGACTATTTAGACTCGACAAAGGAGGATTTGTCATTTAGTCCTTAAATCTATTTGCGATCAAATGATACGTTGTTACCAAGGATGACAATGTTTATCAAGCATAGATCGTTGTGTACCATATAGGTTGGTTGTCCTCTTAACCAATGAGTGTGGAGACACTAGTATGGCATACAGGTAAGATATAAGGGTACATCTGCACTGAACGTGACCAACTCCAAAGCTATTTCTGCTGTCAAGATTTGCTCCGATGGAATATGGGTATAAATATCCTTCCGACCTGAGACCGCCATGGTGACTTGCAAACAACTTACTGCACTTAGGCACTAGACTACCTGAATTTCTAATTCAGTGACGGAAGGCTGCTGGGTGTAGTCAAGTACTTGACTTGTCGGTGTGTGTGTCAAGATAGGATTGACCACTCCAGTTTAGGAGCTGTGTATAGTCATGTTTTAATTTAGTAAAATCTTGTCCAGGGTAGTCCTTGTGAGGAGTCACAGGACTGTTTGAGTTGAGCACCATTCGGATGATCTAATCAGGGTTGACAATTTAACCCTGAGTCATCCTAAACACAGGGGTCAAAAGGATGAATTATATAGTAACCATATTCACGTAGGTTCTGAGTGTTGTGATTGCGACTATTCGATCTATCGGACATCAGGTACCATTGCTAGATGGTCATTTCGATTAGTACAGGAATTGATTCTTGTGCTACCGACTTAGGTTCGAACTTGCGGGGTCACACACATTAGAGGTTCCTATCTGATCTGATAGCTGGTGAAGAGTCCTTCATGTCTGGGATTCTATGATCAAGAATCAGGATTCTCTGATCATGAATTCCTCACATTTTGGGTACCGGGGTCAAGAGTCCCACTGATTTAGGACTCTTCGATCAGGGTTACATATTGATGAATTCTGATGTTCGATTACCCATCGATTTGACTCAATATTTATGAGAGGTTTAATTAGTAATTTAATCACTAATTAACTCAATTTGATTGAGCAATTATTTTGGATCAAGCTCAATTGAATTGGATTCAGTTGGGTTTGACCCGATTAGGTAAAGAGTTGACCTAATCATCGAGATGGTTTGGTCCCTGATATGATCAGGGGTTGGGCTTAATAAATTCTTGATTTGATTAAGATTTTATTAAGTCTAATTAAGTCTAATTAAGTTGGGTTTAAATTAGTCTAATTGGGCCTAACTTATTTGGTTCAATTAGGTTGGTTTAAATAATGAAACCACCTTGACCCATTCTCCCTGCGCCACCTCACTTCCACTGTGCCCATTTGAATTCACGAGAAGAAAGTTCTCATGAATTTTTTCTCATGCAAAGCCCTCCTCACGCCCTACTTTAATGCACCAAATGAGTGGATAAGGATGATTGGTTGGCCATTCAAATTCAAAACAAAGTTTGAATTTGAATGAGCAACCAATCTTAGCGCCTTGACCTTATCCTCTTTTAACACCCCATTTATTACATGAGAAAATGTTTCTCATGAAATCACTCATGCACAAATTAAGCCACATCCTCCTCTTCTCACACCCTTAGTGGATCAGAATAAATTGATTTCCATTTGAATTCAAAATTTGATTTGAATTCAAATGTGCAATTACTCATCTTTATCCTCTCATGTGGATAAGACGTTTGACATTATTTTAAAAGGAGGAGAAGAGTGGGGCATGTGCAAGAAAAATTTTGGAAGAAAATCTAGGTGTGAGGAATCCTTGTGTGCCAGGTGAAGGTCTATATCCTTTCGAGATAAAAAGAAAAAAAAGAAAGAAAAAGTGTGCGCAGGGTTTCAATGAGTTCTTCAGGGTTTCAGCCTGGAGTTTGGGAAGTGAGAAGGTGAGCTACGAGTGTCGTGAGCCCACTAAATTTTAGGAAGATCTTCAACATCCTCTCAAGCACATCTACTGATGATCTGGAGTATCTAAAGAATTGACAGATATCGATCAAAGGAGTTCGATCAGCATCGGTCGTTGAAAGGGCTCTACAACGAGCTAGCACTCGTGAGGAGTCGATCAGATCGAAAGCTTCGTATAGACAATCCACAGAGGCCAGACATACTGTGTGGCTATATCGTGATGATCAAACTCTCCTGACGGTGATCAGATTGCGGCGATCTACTACCCACACAAAGGTATTGTATTCTGAACACATTACAGTAAAGTATTTACTATTCAAATTCGAATTTCAAATTTAAATGCATGCATGCTATATATCATATTTAGATCCTAGTGTAGGATAAATTTATATTAATTAATTAGATTAATTAATATTTTTCTACTATAAAATTATAATTTTAAAAAAGTTTTAAAATTATCATTTTACCCCTACATTGAATTTTGCTTCAATCGAATGCCATACCTCTTTACTGTGACAATAATGGTGCCATAGCCCTAGCTAAGGAGCCAAGATCTCACTAGAAGTCCAAGCACATCGAGCGGCGATTCCATCTGATCCATGATTACCTCAAAATGGGTTATGTTGAGATTAAGAGAGTCGACTCCACAGATAATGTGGCAGACTCATTGACAAAGCCATTAGGCCAGCAAAAGATCGAAGCCCATCTTGAGAAGATGGGACTTAGATATGTAGCCAATTGACATTAGGTCAAGTGAGAGTTTGTTAGATGTGTGCCCTAGATGCCAGATTGGCTGACACATTCCTATACAAATCTAAGGGCAAATTTATAATTTTGACTATAAAATCAATAAATGGATTATTCTTCTATCACATTGTGTCTGTGATACATTCTTTGAGTTAGTAGGAATGTCAATTCATATTTTTAAGAGTTGAAAATTTAATGTATGAATTTACATAACTAACTCATAAACAGCTCCTGACCATAGGATCATCATGAGGATGGTGATCGATCCAGAAGGTTGGTGTATGATTTCTTTCTTAGAGTAGATGTATCTTGAGTCTACGGTATGGAGACACCGAAGTGAGAGTATAAGTATTCATTGAGAACAAGAGTACTGAGCATGACCATATCGAGCAGTCATAAGGAAGTCTACCTTCTCGTCGATGACTAGCTCGATTCTACAGTTGTGTGTCTATTTCTTTGATCTGAGGTGCATCGACAGTTTACCTTGAGTGTGTTATAGTTTGACTACACCATAGCTCGGTCTCCTAGCCATTCAAAATCCTGAGGTATATGTTGGCTGTAGCATATTCATTGTAGGAACTAGGTCGCACCAAGATGGGATCTATCAACCTTGGTAGATGAGAGGAGTAGTCCTATGATGATTGAAAGATCAAGTCCTTAAGCCCATGGCCATGGCAGAGTGAAATAATGAAAAAAGAGTTTTTCATTGGAGTTTTACATCGGACTCGGATCGATCGATTGATTCATATGACTGATGTTGGATTTGACGAGTTCACCTTAACCCTAATTTAGTCGGGACTCATGATAGAGGAACTCAATCACACAGGTAGCTGCACTGAGAGGTTCGTCTTCAATTTTGATGGGTTGCCACCACATACTACTAGGTATCACTGATGAATTTTGGGAGCAATTAGAATAATATTGATGATCGATCATTCTAATTGTCTGAATCAGAAGAGTTCTGGTCCATCGAAAGGAGTTTCGATGATGCGATGATGAGATCATGACATGTCTTATTACCATATGAAATTGAACCTAACTGGGTTACATAAATAAGGGTTAGGGTTTGGATGTCATCAATTGGGCTAACCCAATTGATTTGGATAAGATCCAATTAGGTTCAAGGAAATCGTGCTAGCACACGATTGAGCCTAACTTTCTCCTCGTGTAATCTTTTCTGTCTCTACTGAGTCAAATATGATTTGACTTACCCAGAGAACCTTGAGAAGGCTTTTCTTAATCTAAATAAAGCTTGTCTAGCTCAGAAAAGGCTTGTCTTAATTCATGAGATGAATTTAAGATAAGCACCTGCTAATTTCTGTCACCTGTCAATTTTATTTTAGGACATCTGTCAAATGTTGACATATGGGTCTTAAACTGAAGAGAGCTCATTGAAGGATTTTTATGGAGTGTTCACATGCCTAAACCACATCTAATTGGGTATCATAATCAGATTATGGTGTGAGCTCAATTGGATTAAAGTGGGTGCCCCAAATGGATAAGAATGAAAGAGTCCTGATAAACATGGACTCTTTGGCGCCACCTTGCTTGTGCTTATCCAAAATTGGTGCCAACATAGGAGAGAGGGTGGGGGTTCTTATCCGATGTGATTAGATGACATCACTCCACCAATCAAAATTTTTTTAAAATTTATTAGAATTTTTTGATTGATCGAATGATGTGGCACTGCACAGCATACAGGGTCTATAAAATCCCTGTCTATGCCTAGGGTTTGTAAGTTTTTGCTCAATACCCAGCCAAAATGAGAATCCTCTCCTCTTCTCTATATCCTCCCTACTCTCCTCTCTCCTCTCTTCACATCCAAAGAGTTGGACATCCATCTGGCAAAGATCCAAGGCATGGTGATGCCTGGAACAGGAAGGCTGCAGGACATCTTCGACAGGCTGCTGCTCCAACTTCAGAAGGAGTTCTGAAGCACTTCCAAATCAGATAGAGATCTAATTTTTAGAGTATAGATTTGCAAGGAGAAGACATTCTAGATCCTGCCTAAGTGGATACTGATAGAGGCTAGACGCTTGCGTGGCTACATCAGAACCTCGGGTTGTGCTGAGATCATCTACAGGGTAATCAGATTATCCTTGAGGTATTACTTGTTTCCTCATCCCTTTTAGATTTATTTTAGACTTAATATCAGATATGAAGATTAGATCTAGAGACTTAGATCTGGAATAAATGTAGGATAAATTCTTTTAAATTATTTCACCCCATATTTGATGAAATCTAGAAGATCCTACAAAGGAAAAAGATGATTTTTCCTTCAACTCGGACCTGCATGCAGTCTGTATGGATTCTAGTATGTGTTAAGGAATTAGAATAATTCTTTAAATTGGAGATAAAAGCTATCAATTCAACTAAAATAGTGGGAGAACTTGTACACTAAAGTCTAAGTCTTTAGGCTTAATCAATTCATAAATAGAGGTCTTATGTTTTCTTTTCAGTTATGGCTAGATATCCGTTGCTCCATTTACTGTTTGACAGTGGCTAATTTATAGGACCCTACTTCGATGGTTAGTATCGAAAGTTACAAATAGTTCTAGAGCACGAATAGATCCTACATATGATTACAGATCTTGCACCTAATATTCTCACATCCAACACACGTGATGAAATTAGAGATAGTTATTAGAAGTAGCTAAATGATCGAATCATGGTGCAAAACATTATGAATATAGCGTTGAATGATGAATTTAGTTCTAAATTCAAGAATGCTAGTCGAAGGAAATCCTTCAAATGTTGAAGGAGTTTTTTGGCACCTCTAAGGATGTGTCTTCTACATGGTGTCAATCCTTTGAGAAAGGATAGAAAGGTGTGCTCAAGCATGTCATGCTTGGGCTGTGGAGCTTGAACTAACAAATGAGTTTTAGGTGAACCCGAGTCTAGCAGAGTGCTTCATTTAGAAGAAGCAGAGACATTGGAAGAGAAATTATTCTCTATATCTAGTATTCTATGATCCAATAGGTTAAAGAAGAGAAATCAGCAAATAGTTGCTGGACATGGTACTTATGTGATAACACCTAGTGATTTCTTTATCCGAGGTAATACTATCTGGGTATTAGATACCAGAAGTTCGATTCATATCTGCAAATTATTGCAAAGACTACAGGTTGGTAGAGAGTTTGGAAATGGCAATAGGTTCCTGAACATTGGAGCTGGAAGTCATGTTTCAGTTCTAGTTTTAGGAATTATCAAGCAAGTTTTCGATTCTAATAATATCGTTTTAAG
Organism: Elaeis guineensis; assembly: GCF_000442705.2. Classification (NCBI taxonomy): domain Eukaryota; kingdom Viridiplantae; phylum Streptophyta; class Magnoliopsida; order Arecales; family Arecaceae; genus Elaeis; species Elaeis guineensis. Next base: position 42,405,339 of record NC_025999.2, read on the forward strand.
TGATTGTCACTGTTATCCATCTTTTGATGAATGTAATTATCGTAGGTCTTTTAGTCAAGCATAAATTTACATTGTCAATATAGAATGATTTTTGTAATATCATTATGAATGATGTCAAAATTTGGTAGACAACTAAAAAATGGCATTTATGAATAGTCATAGCATGTTAATATACTGTACATAACAAACAAACTCCTTAGAGTAGATAATGTCACACATACCTACCTTTGGCATTGAAGGCTCGATCATATAAATAAGAATAGGATCAATAAGAAATAATTCTCAAAGTTAATGATTGTGATGAAGGAACCAGATCTAGGGTTTCAGGGTTAGATCTTGAAACTTTTTCAAGATCATACAGCGGAAGACTAAAATAAATCAAAATTTATTTTTTAAGATCAGAAAATCCCTAGATCTAAGATCCTATTACATGATTATTACATAGCATTAAATAAAAAATTAAATATATATAAATATAGTATGAACTACATGTTGATCATATCAACATGTTTCTATACTAGCTACATCTAATGTATGTATTAAATAATAGATCAGATCTATTACCTTGCAAGTTAGATGCTCTAACCTCACTGATCCGGGCTTAAGGATGATGTTGCAAGCCGCACATGCATCCGGCCTCTAGGAGTCGTCCACACGAGCCCACGAATCTCGATCAGAAGTCCTGCTTCAGAAAATCAGCACAGTATGCTAGTACTGCACTGATCCTTCTTTGATGGTTGATCAGGTGCCTCCTTCTTCTTGATTTGGACTCTTCCAAAGATGGAAAGTAGAAGGAGGAGTTTCAGATCTGAGACACTCTCAGGAAACTCAAGATGGAAGGAGGAAAGATATGAAAATAAAAACCCTAGAAGAAGATCCTCTTCTTCTTCACGTTTTTCTCTCTAGACACCCAAACTTGCATCTTTTATATCTTCACGACCCAAAGGTATTTCTCTCTGATTTTTGGATGGCAGAAAGGTTTTCAATTATCTATCTCCCCTTAAAATGTCATGAAGAAAATCGTATTATATAGAGAGATATGATAGAGTCCTTTCTAGGTCAAACACCTAGTCAAGGCTTATCCAAACAAGGCAAGTTAAGGGACGCCCAACTCTTGAGCACCTCCATATTTTCATGAATGGATCACCAGAAAAGGGTGTACAATATAAATCCTAAAAGCTATGAAAATTCCAAAAAAAATTTGGATAAATTCGGTGCAAAATTGAAAGAGTTTTGGATTTCTAAAACTCTATCTCATAGAATTCGAAATCCAAACTTATTTCTTTCAGATTTGATCCAAATCACCTTCCATGTAAGAAAGAAGAGAGGAGACCTTTTGTAAATGTGGGAGAGATCTGGGAGAGGACTTTTGTCGCACAAAATAATGGAGATTGGCGTTGAATAAGAGAGAGGGCGTGGAGAAGGTTTATGTGGCGCAAGGTGGAATCCTAATCCTACTAGGATTCTGTCTCATAACTTGTTTTAATTTGGTTTCCCAAACCAAATCAAATCAAAATTAGATCAACCAATTAAAATAGGTCTTAACCCAATTAAGAACCTAATTTAATCAGATTAAATTATATTTAAATCTGATTTAATTTTCTAATCAAATTAGAAATTAGATTGACCCAAGTCCTAGTTGAACTAGGACTAGTTTTTCCTTGCACTTGGCTTATCCAATAAACCAATTGGACTTGATCCAATCAAGCCCAAACTAAATCTAATTAAATCATATTTAATTAAAATTAATCTCAGCCCATTGGCTTAATCAAATTAAGCCAATTAGCAATCAAATTGCTAATCGATCCTCCTGCAACACTTGCACTGGGTTAAATGTCAATCGTATTGATTATTTAACCCTATAATGATTCTTAATCGTTGATCAACCATCCGATCGGATCATGAACTCTAATGTGTGTGACCTCATAGGTCCGAACCTAAGCGGTAGCATAGAAATAAATTTCTATACCAATCGAAGTGACCATCTAGCAATGGTACCTGACGTCCGGATAGGTCGAATGTGTAGAACAACATCCTTAGAACCCATGAGGATATAGTTTTCATATAATTCATCCCTTGACCAAAATGATCATAGGACACCCCAGAGCTCAACTGTCAACTCTGATCAGGTTGTCCACATTGTATTTCAAAATATCAAATCCATCTGATGGATTACCCTGGCCAAGATTTTGCTAAATTGAAATACAGCTACTCATTCTTCTCCAACTCTTGGAGTGGTCAATCCCATCTCGATCACACTCTGACTTCGCAAGTACTTGACTATGCCCAAAAGCCTTCCGTCCCTGAATTAGAAATTCAGTTAGTCCAGTACCAAAGCACAGTGAGTTGCTTGCAAGTCACTGAGGTGATCTCAAGTCTAAGGGACACTTATACCTATATCCCATCAGAGACATTCTCGACAGCAGAATGCTCTGGAGTTGGTCACGTTCAATGATGATGTACCCTTACATCTCACCTGTATGCATACCAGTGTCTCCACACTCTTTGGTTAAGAGGACAACCAACCCATATGGCCTACAGTGACCTATGCTCGATAGAAGCTGTCGTCCTTATTAACAGCCTATCATTTGGTCGTGAACAGTTTTAAGGACTAATCGATAAATTTTTCTTTATCGAACTTAAATAGTCCTAAGGACTTCATCATAACAACGGAGTTCATTAGAAGATGAAAGCTTATGATGAAAATGCCAAATATATTTTATTTATTAACAAATCAATTACAATACTTGGTTGCTCAACCGTCAACAGCTTGACGATTGGCTTTTTGGGACACATTTCTCAACAACTCCCACTTGTCCTAAAGCCACTCGTCACAGTATCTAATACCCATCTTCGACTTATGGTTGTCGAACTCCTTTATTGCCAGGACTTTAGTGAAGGGGTCGGCTAGGTTCTCCTTTCAGTCGATCTTCTGAAGGTCGACGTCACCTCGATCCACGATCTCTCGAACCAGGTGGAAGCGGTGCAAGATGTGCTTCATCCGCTGATGTGCTTTGGGTTCCTTCACCTGAGCTATGGTACCAGTGCTGTTGCAATAGAGCAGGACTGGACCATCAAAGGAGGAAGCTACTCCAAGCTCATTGATGAATTTTCTCAGCCACACAGCTTCCTTCGCGGCATCCGATGCTGCGATGTACTTTGCTTCACAAACAGAGTCCGCCACAGTATGCTGCTTGGAACTCTTCCAGCAGATGGCTCCACCATTCAGAGTAAAGATATAACCCGACACACTCCTGCTATCATCATGGTCAGATTGAAAGCTGGAGTCTGTGAACCCCACAAGTTTCAGATCTGACTCGCCATAAACCAACCATTGGTCCTTAGTATTTCTCAAATACTTAAGGATGGCTTTAACCACTTTTCAGTGGTTTTCTCCAGGATTAGATTGGTATCTACTCACTACTCCTAGTGAGTATGCCACATCTGGTCTTGTACATGTCATGGCGTACATGATAGATCCCATGGCTGAAGCATATAGGACTCTACTCATACGCTCTCTCTCTTCAGGAGTTGTCGGACAATCCTTCTTAGAGAGAAAAATTCCTTGGCCTATCGGTAGATAGCCCTTCTTGGAATTTTCCATGCTGAACCTCTTCAGCACAGTGTCTATGTACATGGACTGGGATAACCCAAGCATCCTTTTAGATCTATCCCTATAGATCTTCATCCCTAGGATGTAGGATGCTTCACCCAAGTCCTTCATGGAGAACTGTGATGACAACCAAACTTTTATTCCCTATAGTGCGGGGATGTCATTCCCGATTAAGAGAATGTCATCCACGTACAAGACAAGGAATACCACAACTGGACCATTTGCCCATTTATAGATGCAGGGATCTTCTCCATTCTTAATGAAGCCATACATTTTGATCACCTTATCAAAATGCATGTTCCAACTCCGAGAAGCTTGCTTCAGTCCATAAATGGATCTCTGAAGCTTGCACACCTTGGACTCATCTGTGGATGTAAACCCTTCAGGTTGTATCATATACACCTCTTCAGTCAGCTCTCCATTCAGGAAAGCTGTCTTTACATCCATCTGCCAGATCTCATAATCCAGATGGGTAGCTATTGCAAGCATTATCCGAATAGATTTGAGCATTGCCATAGGGGAAAATATCTCATCATAGTCAATACCATAACGTTGACGATACCCCTTGGCAACCAGACAGGCTTTATAGGTCTCCACCTTTCCGTCTGTGTCCCTCTTCCTTTTGAAGACCCATTTACACCCAATGGGTTTAACCCCTTCAGGTGGGTCAACCAATGTCCATACATCGTTGACCTTCATGGACTCCATTTCGGATTTCATGGCTTCAAGCCATTTCTCGGAATCAGGTCTCTGCATAGCATCCATATAGGTGATCGGATCCTCATTATTCTCATCAAGTTCGATGGGATCACCGTCCTGGATCAAGAAACTGTAGTATCTGTCCGGCTGATGCGGTACTCTACTAGATCGCCTTAGTGGTGCTGGTATATTGGGCTCCGGATCTGATCTAATCATATCCGACTCAGGTTCAGCTATTGGTGTCGGTCCTTCTACCTGTTGAACTTCATCAAGTTCAACCTTAGAGGCAACGGTTCCTTCACCAAGGAACTCCTTTTCTAAAAAGATTGCCTTAAGGCTGACGAACACCTTTTGTTCATCAGCATGGTAGAAAAAATATCTTTTTGTCTCTTTGGGGTACCCTATGAATGAGCATTTGTCAGACCTAGGTCCAAGTTTGTCTGTGACTAATCATTTGACATAGGCCGGGCACCCCCAGACCCTAAGGTGTGAAAGTGCTGGCTTACGTCCCGTCCATATCTCATATGGAGTCTTAATTACAGACTTACTTGGAACCCTATTTAATAGATAACAGGCCAATTCGAGTGCATATCCCCAGAAGGATATCGACAAGCTAGCAAAACCCATCATGGATCGGACCATGTCTAACAGAGTCCGATTCCTCCTTTCAGACACACCATTATGCTGTGGTGTTCCTGGAGGAGTCCATTGGGAGAGAATCCCATTCTCTCCTAGATATGTGAGAAATTCACTAGAAAGGTATTCTCCTCCTCGATCAGATCGAAGAGTTTTAATACTCTTCCCAGTTTATTTTTCTACTTCACTTCAGAATTGTTTGAACATTTCAAATGAATCTGACTTATATTTCATCAGATAGACATATCCATATTGGGATAGGTCATCTGTGAAAGCTATGAAGTAGAAATATCCACCTCTAGCACTGGTGCTCATGGGCCCGCATACATCAGTATGTACTAGGCCCAAGAGCTCAGTAGCTCTCTCACCTTTTTCAGTAAAAGGTGACTTGGTCATTTTACCAAGAAGACAGAACTCACAGGTTGGAAGTGATTCACAATCACTGACTTTGAGGATTCCCTCTTGAGTCAACCTGTTTATTCTGTTCTTATTTATATGACCTAGCCTCCAATGCCATAAGTAGATATTTGACACACTATCTAATCTAGGGTGCTTGCCAGTAGAATAGACTCTTATCAGGCTTGATCTTTTTGGTCTGGCTCTGCACAGATGTCCCAGCCTGAACTTGCACCTTCTTCACTTTCTTCTTCTTATTCTTCTTTCCTTTCTCAAAGGGTCGAGAACCAGAAGATGAACCTTCCCACTGAGTTCACCGACTCCTTGAGGAGTTGGTGATCCTTCTCAAAGTTCTGAAGCAACCCCATTAACCCATGGTAGTTTACTTCAGGCTTTGTCATTCTATAATGAGTGAGGAATGGGAGACAAGACTTGGGCAGCGAGTTCAGTATTGCATCTTTCCCAAGCTGCTCATGCAAGGGAAAGTCGAGCTTGCTCAATCGTTCCATCAGCTCGATCATGTACAATACATGATCAATGACAGAGACTCCATCCCGTATTTTGGTGTTGAAGATGGCACAACTAGTCTTGTGCCTCTCTACGTCATCGAGTGTGCCAAAGGTATCCTCCAACACTTGAAGCATGTCCTTTGGCTGAGCCGTCTCGAATCTGCGACTGAACTCGTCGCTCATGATAGCAGCTAGCATAATACAGCACATCGTGGTCCGATCACTGAGCCACTTCTGGTAAGTGTCTCTGACTGTTCCACATGCATTGATAGCTGGCTCCTCAGGTGCAGGATCTAATATCACATATAGGATCCGTTCATGCTCCAGGACTATCTTCAACTTTCGATACCAGCTATCGAAGTTGGATCCCACCAACTTATCATTGTCCAACAATGATCGGAGTGATAGGGAAGTGGCCATATTTGCACAAAGGAGAACCATAACCTAATTAGTAATTGATTCATTAAACCTAAAGATTTGGACTTTAATCAAAAGGTTTCTCCACTATTTTATTCGAATTGGTAGCCTCTACCTCCAATTCGAGGAATTATCCTAATTCCTTAGCGGGTACTAGAATCCACTTAGACTGCACACAAGCCCAACTTTGGTTGGCCAACCCATGTACATCTAAGGGTAGGTTCATAACCAATTGTTTCTCTAAACAATTTCTAGTAATTTTAATTTTGCCCCAGAAACCTAATCAGTAGGCTTTGGCCTCCACTGTAAGGATCCGGTTAGGTCCAACCATTAACATGATCATACTTGGTGTATCTAACCAACGAATGATTAAGCCCAACTTTAGTTGGCTCACCTAACCACCATTAGAGAGATACTTCCAAGTCGTCATATGATGAGTGATAATTCCATTAGTCAACAAGCACCAGGCCTTTGGGTCTGCAATGATTATTGAGTTCATGGACTCATTATCAAACACCTTAATGGGAGGCTATGACTCAGTTATCTCCATAACTTTATCATTTTAAGGACCTAATAATTTTAGAGGATTTAAATAATATAGAGGATGAGGTCAGATGAACCAGCTTATCATGATCCTCCCACTGGCTTCACCAAGTCAGCTTAAGGGAGACCAGGGCTGGTCTAGGAGTACCTAAATCAGTCACACTGATTTACCTAGCTGACATGGGTCAGCTCGAATAGTCAAGTGATCCGATCAAAACATAATTTCACCAAGAGGCCAGGTAAGTTCGATCAGTGGGAGGGTCTGCCAAAGCTTGCCTTAGACACCATCAGAAATGGCCAGGTAAGCGGGCTCCCAATTAAAAACCACCGGTCTAATTTACCTTAGACACCAACTGGTTTAATTAGTTTCGATTAGATCAACCTAACAGTTCATGCTAGACCGCTTAGCCAAGAATCAAGTCCATTTGGTTCTCGTTAAAGACATGGACTTGACCAACTACAACTATTGTAATTGATCTAGAGAATCCTTGACCTAATCTAAGACAACAATTGATTAGATTTAGTCAATTCTCTAATTAAGTCCATCTTTAATCTAACCATAGGTCTAACCCAATTAATGGACCTAATTTCCACTAACCCATTAACCCAATGTGTTATGATTTGTGTCTTAGGTTCTTCAATTCACAATCCTAGAACCTAATCAAACAACTTCTTAATTCTTAATTAAGTTTTGGGCTGAGGGTTGGGTTCGGCTTTTCAAAAAATAATTTTCATATTTGTAAAACAATTTTACAATATGATTCTACCAATCATATTGCATGTTTGATTCATAATCAAGATGCAAGTGAAATAAACATGAAACTACTTTAGATCTAATCTAAACAGGTTCATGTAATTGAAACAATTTCAACTTTAAATAATTTCTTTGCATAAAAATTATTAACAAAGAGATTTTATTTCAGATTTAAATATATTTTAAATCTAATAAATTATAAATTTAATCTAGATCATATCTAACAAATTTATGATTAAAGATAGATCTACACAAACTAGGACAACCTTTGCACTGTAAGGGGTAAACCTTACAGCAGGACAACCTTGCAGTTTGTGATTGATCTAAAATTTTAATTTCAGATTTAATAATCAGATTATAAATTAGATCTAATCTAAAAAATAATCTAAGTATGTATAAATAATCATGTAATAAAGAACCTAGGCTCTGATACCAATTGAAGGAACCAGATCTAGGGTTTCAGGGTTAGATCTTGAAACTTTTTCAAGATCATACAGCGGAAGACTAAAATAAATTAAAATTTATTTTCTAAGATCAAAAAATCCCTAGATATAAGATCCTATTACATGATTATTATATAGCATTAAATTAAAAATTAAAATATATATAAATATAGTATGAACTACATGTTGATCATATCAACATGTTTCTATACTAGCTACATCTAATGTATGTATTAAATAATAGATCAGATCTATTACCTTGCAAGTTAGACGCTCTAACCTCGCTGATCCGGGCTTAAGGATGATGTTGCAAGCCGCACACGTGTCCGACCTCTAGGAGTCGTCCACACGAGCCCACGAATCTCGATCAGAAGTCCTGCTTCAGGAAATCAGCACAGTATGCTAGTACTGCGCTGATCCTTCTTTGATGGTTGATCAGGTGCCTCCTTCTTCTTGATTTGGACTCTTCGAAAGATGAAAAGTAGAAGGAGGAGTTTCAGATCTGAGACGCTCTCAGGAAACTCAAGATGGAAGGATGAAAGATATGAAAATAAAAACCCTAGAAGAAAACCCTCTTCTTCTTCACGTTTTTCTCTCTAGACACCCAAACTTGCGTCTTTCATATCTCCACGACCCAAAGGTATTTCTCTTTGATTTATGGATGGTAGAAAGGTCTCTCAAATATCTATCTTCCCTTAAAATTTCACGAAGAAACTCATTCCATATAGAGAGATATGATAGAGTCCTTGTCTAGGTCAAACACCTAGTCAAGGCTTATCCAAACATGGCAAGTTAAGGGACGCCCAACTCTTGAGCACCTCCTCCATATTTTCGTGCATGGATCACCAGAAAAGGGTATACAATGTAAACCCTAAAATCCACAAAAATTCCAAAAAAAATTTGGATAAATTCGGTGCAAAATTGAAAGAGTTTTGGATTTCTAAAACTCTATCTCATAGAATTCGAAATCCAAACTTATTCCTTTCAGATTTGATCCAAATCACCTTCCATGTAAGAAAGAAGAGAGGAGACCTTTTGTGAACGTGGGAGAGATCTGGGAGAGTGCTTTTGTCGCACAAAATAAGTGGAGATTGGCGTTGAATAAGAGAGAGGGCGTGGAGAAGGTTTATGTGGCGCAAGGTGGAATCCTAGTCCTACTAGGATTCTGTCTCATAACTTGTTTTAATTTGGTTTCCCAAACCAAATCAAATCAAAATTAGATCAACCCAATTAAAATAGGTTTTAACACAATTAAGAACCTAATTTAATCAGATTAAATTATATTTAAATCTGATTTAATTTTCTAATCAAATTAGAAATTAGATTGACCCAAGTCCTAGTTGAACTAGGACTAGTTTTTCCTTGCACTTGGCTTATCCAATAAACCAATTGGACTTGATCCAATCAAGCCCAAATCAAATCTAATTAAATCATATTTAATTAAACTTAATCTCAGCCCATTGGCTTAATCAAATTAAGCCAATTAGCAATCAAATTGCTAATCGATCCTCCTGCAACACTTGCATTGGGTTAAATGTCAATCGTATTGATTATTTAACCCTATAATGATTCTTAATCATTGATCAACCATCCGATCGGATCATGAACTCTAATATGTGTGACCTCATAGGTCCAAACCTAAGCCGGTAGCATAGAAATAAATTCCTATACCAATCGAAGTGACCATCTAGCAATGGTACCCGACGTCCGGATAGGTCGAATGTGTAGAACAACATCCTTAGAACCCATGCGGATATAGTTTTCATATAATTCATCCCTTGACCAAAATGATCATAGGACACCCCAGAGCTCAACTGTTAACTCTGATCAGGTTGTCCACATTGTATTTCAAAATATCAAATCCATCTGATGGATTACCCTGGCCAAGGTTTTGCTAAATTGAAATACAGCGACTCATTCTTCTCCAACTCTTGGAGTGGTCAATCCCATCTCGATCACACTCTGACTTTGCAAGTACTTGACTGTGCCCAGAAGCCTTCGTCCCTGAATTAGAAATTCAGTTAGTCCAGTACCAAAGCACAGTGAGTTGCTTGCAAGTCACTGAGGTGATCTCAAGTCTAAGGGACACTTATACCTATATCCCATCAGAGACATTCTCGATAGCAGAATGCTCTGGAGTTGGTCACGTTCAATGATGATGTACCCTTATATCTCACCTGTATGCCATACCAGTGTCTCCACACTCTTTGGTTAAGAGGACAACCAACCCATATGGCCTACAACGACCTATGCTCGATAGAAGCTGTCATCCTTATTAACAGCCTATCATTTGGTCGTGAACAGTTTTAAGGACTAATCGATAAATCCTCTCTTTATCGAACTTAAATAGTCCTAAGGACTTCATCATAACAACGGAGTTCATTAGAAGATGAAAGCTTATGATGAAAATGCCAAATATATTTTATTTATTAACAAATCAATTACAATACTTGGTTGCTCAACCGTCAACAGCTTGACGATTGGCTTTTTGGGACACATTTTCCAACATGTGAAGCATTGTCAACCTATCAATCCTATCTCCTTGATAAAATGACCAAGCCATCTTTTACTGAAAAAGATAAACGAGCCAATGATGTTTTGAGTCTGATACATACTGATGTATTGGATCTATAAATATATTTGCCATAAATTTAGATTATTTAAAATATTCAAATGATTCTATCATAAGGTAGAGAAATAAACTAAAAAAATCATTCAAATTCTTCGATCAGATCAAGGAGGAGAATACTTTTTCAATGAGTTTTTGATATACTAGAAGAGAATAAGATTTTCTCTTATTGAAATCAACTTTGTTTGACATAGTTCGATCCATGATGGGGTTTATAAGTCTGTCAGTCTTCTTTTAGAGTTATTCTCTTGCGACTACTTATCATGTTCTCAACTGAATTCCAAACTAATCAGTTGCAAAGACACCATATAAGACATGGACTGGGCGTAAGTCGGTACTCTCTTATCTTAGGGTTTGGGAGTATTTGATTTATGTCAAGTATTTGCAGATCGATTAGCTTGGATCCCGATCCTGTATGTATTATTTTGTAGAATAACTCCAAAGAATCTAAGGGATATAACTTCTACCTTGTTAAAGAATAAAAGTTGCTTGGTATTCTTTTTAGAAAAAAAGTACCTTGGTGAAGGAATTGATGCCTCTAATATGAAACTTATCAAGTTCGATAGTAGAAGAACTGACACAATCTAGTAAACTCATAGAATCGAATTTGATTAGATCAAATCCAAAACCCGTTGTAGAGACACCACAAAGGAGATCCGGTGGAGTGCTACATCCGATGGATAGATACTTCAATTTTTAAGTTCGAAATGTGATTCTATTAAACTTGATGAGAATAACAAATATCTAAGCACTTACATGGATACCATGTAGAGGTCCAACTCTGATTAGTGGCTTAGAGCCATAAAGTCTGAAATGGAGTCCATAAAGGTCAACGGTGCATGGACACTCGTTGATCCACTCAAAAGAGTAAAACCCATAGATGTAAGTAGATCTTCAAAAGGATCGAGGGCACAGACGAGAAGGTGGAGATCTATAAAGCCTGTCTGGTTGCCTAAGGATATTCTCAATGTTATGGTATTGACCATAATGTGATATTTTCTTTTGTGGCAATGCAAATTATTTTGAAGTTAGAATATGTATTTTGATAAGTGATCAAAATGCATGGCTTCGTTAAGAATGAAGAAGAACCCTGCAAATATAAATGTGTTAATAGTTCTTTGAGTGTATTTCTTATTTTGTATATGAATGAAAATCTCTTAATCATGAATGGCATTCCTTATATTACAAAAAATAAAGGTTTCACTGTTATTGCTGTTCTCCATAGAGGACTTGGGAAAAGCATCCCTCATCCGAGGGATGAAGATCTACAGAGATAGATCTAAGAGGCTGCATAGGTTATCCCAGTCTACATATATAGAGTGTTTATGAGTAGAATTTGTTCTATCATGCACACCATGTATGAGATCAAATATGGTATACACACTAGAGGTTGTGAGTAAATACCTGTAAAATCCAGGTAAAAATCACTGGAAGGTCATCCTTAAGTATTTGAGAAATATTAAGAATCAGTGACTCGATTGTGGAGAATCTAACTTAAAACTTATAGAGAATGACTCCAGTTTCTTAGTTGGACATAATAATAGTAAGAACATATTGGAATACATATTTATCATAAATAATATAGCAATCTACTAAAAAAATTTCGAGTAGAATAATATAGTCAATTCAATTTGCGAGGTGGAATGCATTGCTGCATCCGATGCTTGCAAGGTATTGAAATTCAGGGTTTGATGCATGTATATATGTTTCAAAAATTTTATTTTCTAAATATTACAGTGGAGAATAAGATTAAAATATTTTTAATCTAAATTATGCATACATGAAAATATAAAATCATATAGATCTATCTTATATGCTGAAATTGATATATGCTGAATTCAGATTGTGATCAAATCACATACTTGTTTCATAATTTTTTTCTTCAAAACTGAATCTATAAGAGAAGAGGTTCCCTCTTAGCCGCACAAGTATCTGACCTCTATGAGTATCCACTCAGGATCAGTCTAAAATAATCCTCTTTAATTTGAATTTTGATTCACCAAAATTTAGCCTGCTGAATCTGAACGAAGCCTGGATCGTGATCCATGCTTGATTTTTCTCCTTGATCTTCTTTTTCTCCTCTTCCTTAGAGTTTCTCCTAGCTTTGTGCTACTACAAAATATCAGTAACTAGCAAATTATGGGACACCCAACACCCTGGGCATGAAACTCCTTGGGACTCGCGTCCTAAGGGATGGGCGTGTAGAACGCCCAAAAGAAGAGAAAGGGAAAGGAAGAGAGGGCATGGGGAGAGCCTTTCGGTGTGAGGGGCTACTGGTTTTGATGCTCTAGGGACCTTAGGGGAGGTCCCTTTAAATAGACATGAGGATTGAATCCTATTCAATCTCATAATACAAGTCTTACTTACATTAGAATTTCTATTAACTTAAGTTATCCAACTTACATTAGGAAGCCCATTAGGCACCAAAAATTGGAGCCCTTGCATCCAGGATTAGACACCCCAAAATACACCCAAGAGATGCCCTATAAGAGAACTAAAAGTCTTCTAATCAATGGACACACCCAACTTGATCAAATCAAGGTGGAGCCCAAAAATAACTATCAAGAAAATTAATTAGGGACTTGCATCCTTAATTAATATGATCCATAACCTTAGACACCTAACAATTGGAGTCTCATGAATCTTATTTATGTAAGTTATTAGTAGATAATTAAGTTAGAATTATTTTATCAAATAAGTAATCTCAACTGAAAGAAAAATTGGGTCAAACCATATGCTATGAAGGTTATCATGAACTCAATAGGGTTCTCTAAATCTAATTGACACTTTATAAGCTCAATTAATTATTCCGGGCCTAATCTTTTTGTTGTGTGACTCCACAGGTTCAATTCTATCTGGTAGTAAGATATACAATGATCTCTATCATTGTATCATTGAAACTCTTTTCAATAGGTCGGAACAATTCTACTCTAACTCAGCAAGGATTGTCGATCCAGAACGATCTTAGTGAGCTCTCATAATCTACCAGTGACACCTAGTAGTATGTAGTGGCAATCCAGTAGAACTACAATGAACCTCTAGGTGTAGTTAATGTGTGATTCAGTCCCTCTATCATGAGTCTCGACTAGATGGCAGGTCATGGATAAATCATCAAATCTCAACATCAGTCATATGATAGATTCGATTAGCTCAAGTCCAGTTGTGACTTCTATGAAAACTCCTTTTCATTAATCATACTACTATGGCCATAGATTCTTGGACTTAGTCTGTCAAATCTCATAGGACTACTCCTCTCTATCAAGATCGATAGATCTTATCTTGATGCGCATCCCACTTCTATAGTGGATCAACTGTCGCCAACATCCATTATAAGGGCTCATTGAGATCCATGTTTATGTGTCAGTCAAACTTCAACAGCCTCATTGTGAGCAGCAGTACCATCTTAAGTCAAAGGACCAGTCATACAACTACAGCATTGAGACAATCACTGATGATTAAATAGAAATCTAAGTAATCTCTCATATGGTCATGCTCAGTACTAGTTGTTCTCTAACAAACATCCACACTCGTCGTCCTATGTCTCTACACAGTAGACCAGAGACTTATTTATCTCGAAAGAAGTGATTTATACGTCAGTCTATCCGAATTTATCACCATCCTCATGATGATCCTATGACTGAGAGTATTTAGAAATTAAATACATATCTCTAATTCTCAACACTTTGAGAATATGTATCGAAATTAATTTTATGGATGATTCGAAGACATATCACACTTAAATAAAAAAAAATTATCTTTTTATTGATCATATCAATATATATAATACAAAATTATATCCTAAAATTATTACAATGTGTCAGCCATATTAGCTTCTAAGACATACATCTAACAATCTCCTATCTTCTCAAGGTGGACTTCCATTTTCGGTTGGCTCAACTACTTAATTAGCGGGTCTGCCACATTATCCATGGAGTCTACTCTTCGCACCTCGATATGTTTCTTTTCGAGGTAGTCGCGTATGATATGAAAATATCACTCGATGTGCTTAGACTTTTGATGAGACCTCGACTCTTTAGTAAGTGCTATGGCTCCATTATTATTGTAGTACAATGGTATAGCATCCAATATCATAATCCCAAGTTCTACAATAAATTTTTTAAACCAGAAGCCTTCCTTTACAGCATCCGAAGCAGCGACATACTCAGCCTCCATGGTTGAATCCACTATGATGGGTTGCTTGGAACTCTTCCAGCTAACTGCACCACCATTGCAAACGAACACGTACTCTGACATAGACTTTCTATCATTAAGATCAGATATGAAGTCTGAGTCAATATACCCCTCGACTCATAACTTAGAATCACCTCCAAAGATCAAATATAAATTCTTTGTCTTTCATAAGTACTTAAGGATGTTCTTCACAGCTATCCAATACTCCTCACTTGGATTCGACTGCTACCTGCTCATGACACTCACGACAAGGTTAATATCAGATTGAGTACATAGCATGACATACATGAGACTTCCTATCATCGAAGCATAAGAAATCCTACTCATGCACTGCACCTCCTCAGATGTGGTCGGACACATCGTTTTGGAGAGACTAGTACCATGCTTAACAGGTAAAAGACCTCTTTTGAAGTTTTCCATATCGAACCTCTTCAGCACCTTCTCTATGTACAGCTTTTGTGATAGGCCAAACATCCATTTAGGTCTATCCCTATAGACCTTTATTCCGAGAATATAGGATGTTTCTCTTAGATCTTTCATGAAGAATTTTTTAGACAACCATTTTTTGACCATGATCCGCATGGGAATGTCATTCCCAATAAGGAGAATATCATCTACATACAATACCAAAAAAGTGATCGCACTCCCACTGACCCTCTTTTATACATAAGATTTCTCTTTATTTTTTATGAAATCAATATTAAGAAATGTATCCCAAAGCCAATTGTTAGACGATTGTGCTCATCTTGTAAACTATATATAAATTTTTATTAATAAAAGTTATTTGATATTTTTATTATAAATTGACTATCTTTAAATTCTTGTGTTGTAATGAAGTCCTTAAGACTATATATATTAATCGATAAAAGAGAATTTATCGTTAAATCCTTAAAATTATTCGTGACCAAATGATACGCTATTACTAGGATGATAGTGATATCAAGTGTAGGCGTTATGTACCATATGAGTTGATTTTTTTCTTAACCAAGCAGTGTGGAGACACTATTATGGCATGTAGATGGAATGTAGGAGTACATTCACATCGAACGTGATCATGTGCCGAGCACTCTGCTGTCAAGAGTAGCTTGTGAAGGATATGGGTATAAGTATCCCTCCGATCTGAGACCACCATGATGATTTGTAAGCAACTCACTGTACTTTAGTATCAGACTATCTGAGTTTCTAACTTAATGATGAAAGGATACTAGGTGCAGTCAAGTACTTATCAAGTTGGTGTGTGAGTCAAGATGGAATTGATCCCTTTGAATTGATAGGAGATATGCATTAGTGTATTTCAATTTAGCAAAACCTTGACCAGGATAATCCATGAGATGTATTTGAAAGGTTGAAATATAATGTGGTTAACTTAATTAGGATTGACAGTTAAACCCTAAGTCACCTTGAGCATTAGAGTCAAAGGAATGAATTATATTGTAACCATACGCCAGTAGGTTCTAAAAAGTTGCTTTGTAACACTTCGACCCATCCGATCGTCGGATCATCATTTCTAGATAGTTACATCGATTGGTATAGAAAGTTAGTTCTATGTTACCGACTTAGGTTCAAACCTATGGGGTCATACACATTAGAAGATTTGATCAGATTTGATGGCTGAAGAGTCCAATTAGATTGTGACTCTGGTGAAGAGTCCTACTTAGACTAGGACTCTGTGGGAAAGTCTCACTGGGACTGGGACTCTACCATTTATGAAGAATTAATTAGTAATTAGATTACTAATTAACTTAGTTTGATTGAATAAAGAGTTTTAAAATAAGTCTAATTGAATTAGATTCAGTTCAACTTAGATTGGGATTGATATGATCAAATCCGATTACAAGAGAAATTTGATCCTGATTCGATCAGGATTTGAACTCGACTAATTTCTAATTAGATTAAAAATTTAATGAGATATTTAAATTTTTAATTGGATTAAATTTATTTCTATCAATGGTTTCAATCCAAATTTGATTTGGATTAGAATTGAATTAGAAATAAATAGTCCAAGTCAAACTAGGACTCTATCCTTATCTTTTGCACCACATCTGCATCCATACCAATTTCTCCATGCCTAATTGGATTTGGGTTATGATTTTTGGTATCATGAGAGAGGATCCAATAAGAGTAGTTTGCTATAGCTAATAAGTCATAATATTATCTCTTGCCTAATTCGAATGCGATCTGAATTAGAGATAAGATATAGATTAGGAAAGAGATTTTTTGTATATGGTATATTATTAGAGTCATATTATTTTTTTCTTATTTTTCTTAAGGAATCTTTTGGCATGTGAGACTTAGATTTTCTCTTTATGTCTTAATAATTTTTATGTAATTTTTGGGGATGCCAAAATGGGGTTTTGGCATTGATTCATGGCATCCTTTCTTGGAAAGTCCTAATTCCTAGTCTACAAAAAAGCGACCCCTCTCTTGGACATCCCATGAGCAATTTTCTTGTAGATTTTTTAATTTCAGAGCCTCTTCTCCTCCTAATCTCTTCCTCCTCTAGATCTCCTATCACTTTGAAGTATCCAAGGTGCTTGTAGAAGAAGGAAGAGGTCAGCTGTCGAAATTGTTCGCAGACTAGCATCTCCGAGCCCCTGATCTGTGCCATTCTTCACATGGATTTTTTTATAGAGGCCAGATGACTTCATATGGCTGCAAGTGACCTGAGGAATACCCTCTCTAATTGTTGAATTAGAAGAGATCAAGATCAAAATTTGTTTGGTAATGATCTTTATCTTATTTTGATTCCTATGGTGGATCTAAGAGTTAGATCTAGAATTTCAGCATCGATGAGATCGATGTGATTTTTATTTTTAGATCTAAAGTATATATTTTTTATATTAAAGATTTTAATATTATAGTATAAGATTAGATCTTATACATATGATTAGAATTAAATTATTTAATCTATTATTTCTATTGCATAAAAATTTTGAATTACATGTACTGTAGTACCATAAATTTTCTTCAACTGGTATCAGAGCTAGGTTATTTTGATAGGAATTAATTTGACTTTAGATCTAATTATTTATGATTTAGATTAGATCTAAATTAATTTATTTTCAGACTTGATCATTATTTATTTAGATTAAATATTCTGAGTAGCAAAGTACTCAGATTGGATAATCACCAGGCCATCCGATCATAGGAGCAAGTAGGGTTTCATGATCCTTCCTCTCATTTAATGGGGTACTCTTCATGGCATATAGATATGCCACTGTGAGGTTCCATGAAAAAAAAAGTGAAAAGAGAAAACTTACTTTCTTGCAAAATTCTAAATCTTGAAATCTTAGGTGTTGTTGTATGTGATGCAAGTTGCAAAGATAGTTAGTTATATCTAATCTTATTTAGTCAAAATTATTTTGATCTAAAATCATAAAAAATTTAGATTTAATCTAAAAGATTTTATGACTTGATGTAAAAAATTTACATAAAAAATTATTTTTGAAACCTTAACCATGTTGATGCAAAACTTAATTGACAATTAAGTATTAAGCTGATTGGATCTAGAATTGTGATTTAGATCTAATGACATTGCATAAAACATGGGGTATGGGTTAGCTCAAATCAGGTCCTTCTCTTTAATTAGGTTAGACCTAAGGTTAGAATAAAAGAATTGATTGACCATGTAGAGAAATTGATTAAGTCTAACCAAATATTGAATTTGATTAATCAGGATTTCTTTAGTACAATAGTTGTAGATGGTCAAGTCCATGTCTTTGATTAAACCAAATGGATCTTGATTGTGGCTCGTGGTTGAACTTGAATCATTAGGTTGGTCAAATTGAAACTAGTTAATTAATTGGTGTTCATGGTAAGTTTGGCATTTTGATCGGTGGTTTTTAATTGAGAGTGGCTTACCTGACCATTTCGATGGTATCTAAGGTAAGCTTAGCAGACCCTCCCACCGATCTCACTTATCTGACCAATTTAGTGAACTAGATTTTGATTAGATCGCTAAGTGATTTGAGTTAGCCCATGCCATTAAGGTTGATCAGTGTGACTGATCTAGATACCAGTTCAATCAGCATGACCTAATCTGATTTAGTGACTTGGTGAAGTCAGTGGAAGGATTATGGTCTACTGATTGATCTTTTCTTCTCTTCTTTTTTCTCTAAATCAATTAAATCTTCTAAATTATTAGGTCCTTAAAATGAGCTGGTTATGATGATAACTAGATCATAGTCTCCTATTAAGGTAAGTGATAATGGATCCATTATTTTTGATTGATATTGCAGACGCCATCCATCTAATGTTCTCTCTGAATGATTGAATTATCATTCATCATATGATGACTCTGATGAACTATCTGATGAAGTTTGTGTTGATCGAGCCATCCTCGAGACTGATCACTCATTAGCTAGAATCACTGAGTAGATTTATGTTAATGGTTTGACTTAACCAAAACTTTTAGTGGAGGCCCATCGCCTATTGAAATGAAATTTGAGGCTAAATTAAATACTAAAAGTTGTTTGGAGAAATAATTCATTGAGAACCTACCCATAAGTGCATATGGGTTGATCGAGCCATCCTCAAACCTATATGTAGTCTGTGTGGATTCTAGTACCTACTAAAAAATTAAAGTAATTCTTCAAATTGAAGGTAGAGGCTACCAATTCGTATAAAATAGTGAGAAAAACCTTTAGACTAAAGTCTAAATTTTTAGGATTAATAAATTCATATACTAATTAAGCTTTGATCTTTCTTTGTGTGTGCAGATATGGCCTCAAACTTGTCACTCCAATCACTGTTAGACAGAGAGAAGCTTATCGGATCAAATTTCAATAATTGGTATCAGAAATTAAAGATTGTCCTGGAGCACGAGTGGATTCTTTATGTGATAACGGATCCGACACCTGAGGAGCCTGCTCCTAACACCCGAGGAGTGGTCCGAGACACTTATCTGAAGTGGCTCAATGACCACACCATGATTTGTTGCATCATGCAGGCCTCCATGAATGACTAGATCAGTCGAAAGTTTGAAGAAGCTCAGCTAGAGAAAATACTTCAAGTGTTGAGGGATTCCTTTGGTACTGCTGACAATGTTGAGTGGCACAAGACTAGTTGTGTCATTTTTATACTCGGATGAGGAAGGGTGCATCTGTTACTGATCATGTATTGTATATGATCGAGCAGATTGAAAAATTGAGCAAACTCAACTTTCCTTTGTATGAACAGCTGGGGAAAGATGCGATCCTGAATTCTCTTCCCAAGTCCTACCTGTTGTTCCTCAGTCATTTCAAAATGATAAAGCCTATAGTCAACTACCACGATCTGTTGGAGTTGCTACAGACTTTTGAGAAAGATCACCAACTCCACAAGGAGGCAGTGAATCTAGTGGGAGGATCTTCTTCGGGTAGTCATCGTCCATTTAAGAAAGAGAAAAAGAAGAAGAATAAGAAGGTGCCTGGTGCTGGGAGTCAGTCCCAGAAATTCAATTTCAAGATTAATCAAAGTCAGATAGAGTGCTTCTTTTGCAAGAAGCAGGATCACTGGAAGATGATTTGTCCTTAGTATATCACTTTTGTTGACCCGAACAGGCCAAAAAAGAAGAAGCAATCAGTTGCTGGACAAAGTACTTATGTGATAACACCTTGTAACTTTTCTCTTATAGATATAATGATCTGGGTATTGGATATTGAAAGTCTTATTTATATTTATAATTCATTGCAGGATCTTCAGGTCACTAGGAGATTTGGAGAAGGTGAGAGATTCCTGAATGTTGGAGATGGAAGATCAGTTCCAGTTATAGCTTTAAGAATCATTAAGCTTGTATTCGAGTCTCAGTATATTGTTCTTAATGCGTGTCATTACTGTCCTAATTTTTTATTAAATATTATTTTTATAGGTCTTTTGGTCAATTCAAATTATGAAATATCAATAATTTTTTTTTTATGATATCATTTTGAATGGTGTTACAATTTTACGTGGACAGTTGAACAATGGTATCTATATTGTATCTAGGCCTAATATAATGTATATTTCAAATAAATGCCCTAGAATAGATGATGCATAGATGCCTACCTTTGGCATTATAGGCTAGATCATATCAACAAGAATAGGATGAACAGGTTGACTCAAGAAAGAATTCTTAATAAATACGATTATGAATCGTTACATACCTATGAGTCTTGTTTGCTTGGAAAGATGACCAAGTCACCTTTTATTGAGAAAGGTGAACGAGCCAGTAATGTGCTGGGTCTAATACATACTGATGTATGTAGACCCATGAGCACATGTGCTAGAGAAGGGTATAGCTACTTCATCACATTCACAGATGACCTATCTAGGTATGGGTACGTCTACGTAATAAAACACAAGTCTGGATCGTTTAAAATGTTCAAACAGTTCTGTAATGAAGTAGAGAAATAAATTAAAAAAAGTTTTAAAATTTTTTAATCTGATTGAGGAGATGAATACCTTTTCAGTATATTTCTGATATATCTAGGAGAGAATGAGATTCTCTCTCAATGAATCCCTCCAGAGACACCACAACATAATGGCAACTCAAAAAGGAGAAAACAAACCTTATTGGACATGGTTCGATCTATGATGGGATTTGCAACTCTGTCGATCTCTTTTTGAGGATATGCACTTGAAACAGCCTGTCTTGTGCTCAATAATATTTCAAGCAAGTCAGTTAATAAGACATCATATGAGATATGATCAGGACGTAGGCCGAATCTCTCTTACTTTAGAGTCTGGGGGTGTCCAACTTATGTTAAACAATTACAAACCGACAAGCTCAGTTCTAAGTCCGATAAGTGTAATTTCATAGGATGCCCCAAAGAAATGAGGGGATATTACTTTTACCTATCTGTTGAACAAAAGGTATTTGTCAGCAGTAAGGCATATTTTTTGAAAAAAAAATCTTTAGTGAAAGAATAAGTGCCTCTAAAATAGAACTTGACGAAGTTCAACAGGTAGAAGAACTAACACCAATGATTGAATCTGATCCAGATTTAATGAGATCAAACCTAGAGCTCAATGAACAAACATCCTTAAGATGATTCGGTAGAGTACCGCATCAGCCGAACAGATACTTAGGTTTCTTGGCCCAGGATGGAGATCCTGTCGAGCTCGATGAGAACGATGAGGATCTGATTATCTACATAGATGCAATGCATAGATCCAACTTTGATAAATATCTTGAAGCCATGAGATCCAAAATAGAGTCCATGAAGGTCAACGATATATGGACATTAGTTGACCCACCCAAAGGGTAAAGCCCATAGAGTGTAAGTGGGTCTTCAAGAGGAAGAGGGGTACAGACGGAAAGGTAGAGACCTATAAAGTCCATTTGGTTATCAAGGGCTATCGTCAGTATTATGGTATTGACTATGACGAGATATTTTTTCCTGTGGTAATACTCAAATCCATTCGGATCATGCTTGTGATAGCAGCATATCTAGACTATGAAGTTGGCAAATGGATGTGAAGACAGCTTTTCTAAATGGAGAGCTGAACGAAGAGGTGTATATGATACAACCTGAAAGGTTCATATCCACAGATGAGTCCAAGGTGTGCAAGCTTCAGAGATCCATTTATAGATTGAAGCAAGTATCTCAGAGTTGGAACATACATTTTGATAAGGTAATCAGAATGTATGGCTTCGCTAGGAATGGAGAAGAACCCTGCATATATAAGTGGGTAAATGGTTTAATAATTATATTTCTTGTGTTGTATGTGGATGACATTCTCTTAATCAAAAATGATTTCCCTGCATTACAGGAAATAAAAGTTTGGCTGTCATCACAATTCTCCATGAAAGATCTGGGAGAAGCAGCCTACATGCTAGGGATAAAGATCTATAGGGATAGATCTAAGAGGCTGCTCGAGCTCTCCCAATTCACGTACATAGATACTATGCTGAAATGATTTAGCATGGAGAATTTCAAGAAAGGCTATCTTTCGATAGACCAAAAAATTTTTCTTTCGAAAGGAGATTGTCCAACAACTCCTCAAGAGAGAGAGCGTATGAGTAGAGTTTCATATACTTCGACAGTGAGTTCTATTATGAACGCCATGACATGTACGAGACCAAACGTGGCATACTCATTAGGGATAGTGAGTAGATACCAGTCTGATCCAGGAGAAAACCACTAGAAGGTCGTAAAGATCATTCTTAAGTATTTAAGAAATACTAAGAACCAGTGGCATGTGTATGGTGAAACTGACTTGAAACTTATGGGATTCACTGACTTTAGCTTTTAGTCAAACCATGATGATAGTAAGAGTGTATCAGATTATATTTTTATCCTAAATGGTGGAGCAATCTGCTAGAAAAGTTTCAAGCAGAATACTGTAATAGACTCTATTTGCGAAGTAAAGTATATCGCGACATCTGATACTACGAAAGAAGCTGTATGATTGCGAAAGTTCATCGACGAGCTCAAAATGGCATCCTCCATTGATGGCCTTGTCTTGTTATACTGTGACAATACTAGAGCCATTGCTCAAGCCAAGGAGTCAAGATCCCATCAGTGCACCAAACATATTCTGCACCGTTATCACGTTATCTGCAAGATCGTGGATCGAGATGATGTCGACCTTCAAAAGATCGATAGAAGGGAGAATCTGGCTGACCTATTTACTAAAGCTCTTGGAATCAAAAAGTTTGATGACCACAAATCAAAGATGGGTATATGATATTGTATCGATTGGCTTTAGTCCAAGTGGAAGTTGTTGGAAAATATGTTCCAAAGCCAATCGTTAGACGATTGTACCCATCTTGTAAATTGTATATAATTTTTTATTAATAAAAATTATTTGATATTTTTATTATAAATTGACCATTTTTGAACTCCTATGTTGTAATGAAGTCTTTAGGACTATATATATTAATCGAAAAAGAAAGATTTATCGTTAAGTCCTTAAAATTATTCACGATTAAATGATAAGCTATTACTAGGACGATAGTGATATCAAGTGTAGGTTGTTGTGTACCATATGAGTTGGTTATCCTCTTAATCAAAAAATGTGAAGATACTATTATGGCATGCAGATGGAATGTAGGAGTATATTCACATCGAACATGACCATGTGCCGAGCACTCTGCTGTCAAGAGTAGCTTACGAAGGGTATGGGTATAAGTGCCCTTCCGACCTGAGACCACCACGGTGACTTGTAAGCAACTCACTGTACTTTAGTATTGAACTATCTTAGTTTCTAACTTAGTGATGGAAGGATACTAGTGTTGGAAATAGTGTCCCAAAGTCAATCGTCAGCCTGTTGACAGTTATGCTCATTTTTGTATATGTACATGAATTATGAATTAATAAAAATTATTTTGACATTTTTCATCATAAAATGTTTCATCTTCTAATAAACTCCTATGTTGTGGTGAAGTCCTTAGGACTATTTAGACTCGACAAAGGAAGATTTATCGTTTAGTCCTTAAATCTGTTCACGACCAAATGATATGTTGTTACCAAGGACGATAACATTTATCAAGCATAGGTAGTTGTGTGCCATATAGGTTGGTTGTACTCTTAATCAATGACTGTGGAGACACTAGTATGGCATACAGGTGAGATGTAAGGGTACATATGCACTGAACGTGACCGACTCCGAAGCTATTTCTGCTGTCAAGATTTGCTCCGATGGAATATGGGTATAAATATCCCTCCGACCTAAGACCGCCACGGTGACTTGCAAGCAACTCACAGCACATAGGCACTGGAGTACCTAAATTTCTAATTCAGTGACAGAAGGCTGCTGGGTGTAGTCAAGTACTTGACTTGTCGGTGCGTGTGTCAAGATGGGATTGACCACTCCAGTTTAGGAGCTGTGTACAGTCGTATTTCAATTTAGCAAAATCTTGGCCAGGGTTATCTTTGTGAGGAGTCACAGGACTGTTTGAGTTAAGCATGATTCGGATGATCTAATCAGGGTTGACAGTTTAACCCCGAGTCATCCTAAACATAGAGGTCAAAAGGATGAATTATACAGTAACCATATTCACGTAGGTTCTGAGTGCTGTGATTATGACTATTCGACCTATCCGATCATCGGGTACCATTGCTAGATGGTCACTTCGATTAGTACAGGAATTGGTTCTTATGCTATCGACTTAGGTTCGAACCTGCGGGGTCACACACATTAGAGATTCGTATCTGATCTGATGGCTGATGAAGAGTCCTAATGCTCATGGACTATGAGTCCTACATGTCTAGGACTCTATGATTGAGAATCAGGATTCTCTGATCATGAGTCCCACACATTTTGGGTATCGGGGTCAAGAGTCCCATTGGTTTGGGACTCTTCGATCAGGGTTACATATCGATGAATTCTGATGCCCGATTACCCATCGAATTTGGACTCAATATTTATGAGAGATTTAATTAGTGATTTTATCACTAATTAACTCAATTTGATTGAGTAATTATTTTTGGATCAAGTCCAATTGAATTGGATTCAGTTGGGTTTGACCCGATTAGATTAAGAGTTGACCTAATCGTCGAGATGGTTTGGTCCTGATTTGATCAGGGGTTGGGCTTAATCAATTTCTGATTTGATTAAGATTTTATTGAGCCTAATTAAGCCTAATTTAGGTGGGTTTAAATTAGTCTAATTGGGCCTAACTTATTTGATTCAATTAGGTTGGTTTAAATAATGAAACCACCTTGACCCATTCTCCCTGTGCCACCTCACTTCCATTGCGCCCTTTTGAATTCACGAGAAGGAAGTTCTCATGAATTTTTCCTCATGCAAAGCCCTCCTCATGCCCTACTTTAATGTGCCATATGAGTGGATAAGGATGATTGGTTGGCCATTCAAATTCAAAACAAAGTTTGAATTTGAATGAGCAACCAATCTTAGCGCCTTGACCTTATCCTCTTTTAACTTCCCATTTATTACACGAGAAAATATTTCTCATGAAATCACTTACGCACAAATTAAGCCATGCCCTCCTCTTCTCACGCCCTTAGTGGATAGGAATAAATTAATTTTCATTTGAATTCAAAATTTGATTTGAATTCAAATGTGCAATTACTCATCTTTATCCTCTCACGTGGATAAGATGTTTGACATTATTTTAAAAGGAGGAGAAGAGTGGGGCGTGTGCAAGAAAATTTTTGAAGAGAAAATCTGGGCATGAGAAATCTTTGTGTGCAAGGTGAAGGTCTATATCCTTCCGAGAGAAAAAGAAAGAAAAGAAAGAAAAAGTGTGCGCAGGGTTTCAGTGAGTTCTTCAGGGTTTCAGCCTGGAGTTCGGGAAGTGAGAAGGTGAGCTACGAGTGTCGTGAGCCCACCAAATTTTAGGAAGATCTTCAACATCCTCTCAAGCACATCTACTGATGATTTAGAGTATTTAAAGAATCGACAGACATCGATCGAAGGAGTTTGATCAGCATCGGCCGTCGAAAGGGCTCTACAACGAGCTAGCACTCGTGTGAAGTCGATCAGATCGGGAGCTTCATGTAGACGATCCACAGAGGCCAGACATACTATGTGACTACATCGCGATGATCAGACTCTTCCGACAGTGATCAAATTATGGCGATCTACTACCCGCACAAAGGTATTATGTTCTGAACACATTACAGTAAAGCGTTTACTGTTCAAATTTGAATTTCAAATTTAAATGCATGCATGCTATATATATCATATTTAGATCCTAGTGTAGGATAAATTTTTATTAATTAATTAGATTAATTAATAATTTCTACTATAAAATAGTGATTTTGAAAAAGTTTTAAAATTACTATTTTACCCCTGCACTGAATTTTTCCACAAATGGTATCAGAGCAAGGTTCTAAGATATGATATATATATTTGCATACATAGATTAAGTTGTAATCTAAAAGTTTAAATTTAAAATTTGAAATTCAAATTTTAAAATTTGAATTTTGAAAGTTGTTCGAAATTTAAAATTTAAAAATTTGAAATTTAAAATTTAAAATTTGAATTTTGAAATTTGAAATTCAAAATTTAAAATTCAAAATTTGAAATTCAAAATTCAAAATTTAAAAAATTTAAAATTTAAAATTTGGTTGAAATTTTAAATTTGAAATTCAAAATTTGAAATTCAAAATTTAAAATTCAAAATTTGAAATTCAAAATTTGAAATTCAAAAATTTGAAATTTGAAATTTAAAATTTAAATTTTGAATTTGGTATATTTAGATATACTTGATCCAAGTAGCAAGTAATCGAATTGGGTTGGTTGCCATGGCCGTCCGGTCATAGGAGAAAAGTAAGGTTTAAAGGCCCTCTTTTCCCATTCGATGGGGTCTCCTATGGTGGTAGGGGTGCCGCTGTAATTATATCCCATACAGATAAAGCAGCGAAAGAAATTAATTGTATAGATTCAATTATGAAATTTATCATAAATTTGTTAGATTAGATCTAAAAGAATATTCATGATTTATTTTGATTAAGTTATTTTTTGTTATGTAATTAGCAATAGGATTGCTATTTATGAAATGTGCTGATCTATTTGTGAAATGAGTCAACATATTTGGTGAACAGAAAATAAAACCTTCCAAATTTGAAAATTATTTTCGAAATGCCAAACCCTGACCTATCAGCCCAAATACTTAATTAAAAGAATTAAGTGTTGTCTAGTAGGTCTAGAATTGTGAATTAAGACCTAAGACAATTGCATAAACTTGTGGGTCAATGGGTTAGATGGATTAGGTCCATAATTGGGTTAGACCTAAGGTTAGCTTAAAGAAATGGACTAAATTAGAGTAATTGGTTAAATCTAATCAAAAGTTGAATTAGATTAGGTCAAAGATACTCTAGACTCAACTCCAATAGTTGTAGTTGAATGGGTCCATGTCTTTAACTAGACCAAGATGGACTTAATTCATGGCTACGCGGTGGAACCCTATTTACTAAGTTGATCAAATTAAAACTAATGAACCGGTTGGTGTCTAAGGTAAGTTTGGCAGTTTGACTAGTGGTTTTTAAGTGGGAGCTACTCGCAGTGATTCGATCTCTGACGAGTTAATGGCTTATCCCCACCACTGATCTCACTTACCTGACCAACCTGGTGAATTAGGTTTTGATTAGATCACTTGGTGATTAGAGCTCACCCATGTCATTAGGTAAATCAGTTTGACTGATTTAGGTGCTCCTAATGCTGGCTTAATTAAATCTTTTTTAATCTGACTTAGTGAAGTCAGTGGGAGGATTGAAATTGACTGGTAATTTATCTTCTCATCTATTCTTTAATAAAATCCTCAAAAATTATTAGGTCCTAAAAATGATTAAGTTATATTAATAATTAAGTCATAGCCTCCCATTAAGTGAGTGATAATGAGTCCATTAGTTTAATAATCATTGGAGGCCCAAAGGCCTGGTGCTTATTGACTAATGGAATTATCATTCATAATATGATAACTTGGTTTGAGTCTTTCTGATGGTGGTCAGGTTGGCCGGCCAAAATCGGACCTGATCATTTATTGGTCCGATTCACCAAATCAAATCATGTTAATAGTTGGACCTAACCAGATCTTTTTAGTGGAGGCCAAAGCCTACTGATTAGGTTCTGGGGCAAAATCAATTATTAGAAGTTGTTTAGAGAAACAACTGGTTATGAACCTACCCATAGATACACATGGGTTGACCAACCAAAGTTGGACTTGTGTATAGTCTGTGTGGATTCTAGTACCCACTAAGAAATTAAAGTAATTCCTCAATTGGAGATTGAGGCTACCAATTCATAAAAATACTGAGAGAAACTTTAGACTAAAGTCCAAATCTTTAGTATTAATAATTTATGTACTAATATAGGTCTGGTTTTCCTTTATGCAGCTATGGCCACTACCCTGTCGCTCCGATCATTATTAGATAATGACAAGCTCATGGGACCTAATTTCGATAGCTGGTATTGAAAATTAAAAATCATCCTTGAGCATGAGCGGATCCTTTATATAGTAATGGATCCGACACGTGAGGAGCCAGCCCCGAGCGCTAGAGGGGTGGTCCGAGAAACTTACCAAAAGTGGCTCAATGATCGCACCACCGTTCGGTGCATTATGCTGGCAGCAATGAATGATGAGTTCAGCCATAGGTTCGAGAATGCCCAACCACAGGAGATGCTTCAAATGTTGAACAACTCCTTTGGCACGCCTGACGATGTTGAAAGGCATAAAACTAGTTGTGCCATTTTCAATGCTCGGATGAGGGATGGAGCCTCAGTCACTGATCATGTACTGTACATGATCGAAATGATTGAGCGCCTAAGTAAACTGGACTTTCTCCTGCACGAGCAGCTCGGTAAGGATGCGATCCTTAATTCTCTGCCCAAGTCCTACCTTCTCTTCCTTACTCATTTTTGAATGACAAAGCCTGTAGTGAACTACCACGGCTTGTTGGGGTTGCTGCAGAACTTTGAGAAGGACCACCAGCTCCATAAGGAGTCGGTAAATTTGTGGGAGGGTCTTCTTCTGGTCGTCGATCCTTTAAGAAAGGGAAGAAGAACAAGAAGAAGAGGAATAAGAAGGTGCAGCCGCATGCTGGGATGTCTGCACAGGGTCAGACCAAGAAGCGCAAGCCCGACCAGAGCTAGGCAGAGTGCTTCTTTTGCAAGAAGCAGGGGCACTGAAAGAGGAACTGTCCTCTATACATTGCCTCACTGGAACCGAACAGGCCGAAGAAGAAGCAAGGTACTTATATGATAACACCTTGCAACTTTTTCATTTATGATACTACTGCTTAGGTATTGTATACCGAAAGCCCTTATCATATTTGCAATTCGATGCAGGGTCTGCAGGTCAGTAGGAGATTTGATGAAGGTGAGAGATTCCTGAACGTTGGAGATGGAAGCAAAGTTCTAGTTCTAGCATTAGGAATCATGAACCTTGTAATCAATTCTTGAAATATAATTCTGAGTGAATATCACTATTGTCCAAGCTTTTAATTAAATATTATTTCTGTAGGCCTTTTGGCCATGAACGGTTATCAATTTTTAATAAAAAAAATATTTACAATATCATTTTGAATGGTGTTACAATGTTTGTTGGATAACTTAATAATGGAATTTACTTTCTATCACAACCTGTTAATGTGGTTCAAACCTTCGGTAAATGCCCTAAAATAGATAATGTATCAGAAGTCTACTTTTGGCATTGTAGGCTAGGTCATATCAATAAGAACAGGATAAACAGGTTGGCTTAAGAAGAAATTCTTGAAGTAGGTGATTATGAATCACTTCCAACCTGTGAGTCCTGTCTTCTTGGTAAAATGACCAAGTCACCTTTTACTGAAAAAGGTGAGCGAGCCAGCGAACTCTTGGCTCTGGTACATTCTGATGTATGTGGACCCATGAGCTCAAGTGCAAGAGGTGGATATTTCTACTTCATAACCTTCACAGACGACCTATCAAGGTATGGGTATGTCTATTTAATGAAGCATAAGTCAGAGTTGTTTGAAATGTTCAAATTATTTCGAAATGAGGTAGAAAAATAAACTGAAAAGTGTATTAAAACTTTTCAATTTGATCGAGGAGGTGAATACCTTTCGAATAATTTTCTGACATATCTTAGAGAGAATGGGATTCTCTCTCAGTGGACACCTCCTGGAACACCACAGCATAATGGTGTGTCTGAAAGGAGGAATCGGACCTTGTTGGATATGGTTCGATCCATGATGGGGTTTGCTGGTCTGCCGATCTTCTTTTGGAGATATGCGCTCGAATCGGCTTGTTACCTTTTAAATAGAGTTTCGAGTAAGTCTGTATCCAAAATGCCATATGAGATATGGATAAGACGTAAGTCAGTACTCTCGCATCTTAGGGTTTGGGGGTGTCCAGCTTATGTTAAACATTTAATTACGGACAAGCTTGGACCTAGGTCTGACAAGTGTAATTTTATAGGGTACCCAAAAGAGACCAAAGGGTATTACTTCTACCTAGCTCATGAGCAAAAAGTGTTTGTCAGCCTTAAGGCAATCTTTTTGAAAAGGAAGTTCCTTAGTGAAGGGACTGTTGCCTCTAAGGTCGAACTTGACGAAATTCGACAGGTGGAAAATCCGACGAAAGTTGCTGAACCTGAATCGGATTTGATTAGATCAGATCCAGAGCCCAATGTTCAAGTACCCTTAAGGCGATCTGGTAGAGTACCACGTCAACCAGACAGATAGTATGATTTCTTGGTCCGAGATGATGATCCTATCGAACTTGATGAAAATGATGAGGATCAGATTGTAGGAACCAGATCTAGGATTTCAGGGTTAGATCTTGAAACTTTTTCAAGATCATACAGCGGAAGACTAAAATAAATCAAAATTTATTTTCTAAAATCAGAGAATCCCTAGATCTAAGATCCTATTACATGATTATTACATAGCATTAAATCAAAAATTAAAATATATAAATATAGCATGAACTACATATTGATCATATCAACATGTTTCTATACCACATCTAATGTATGTATTAAACAATAGATCAGATCTATTACCTTGCAAGTTAGATGCTCTAACCTCACTGATCCGGGCTTAAGGATGATTTTGCAAGCCGCACACGCATCCAGCCTCTAGGAGTCATCCACACGAGCCCACGAATCTCGATCAGAAGTCCTGCTTTAGGAAATCAGCACAGTATGCTAGTACTGCGCTGATCCTTCTTTGATGGTTGATCAGGTGCCTCCTTCTTCTTGATTTGGACTCTTCTAAAGATGGAAAGTAAAAGGAGGAGTTTCAGATCTGAGATGCTCTCAGGAAACTCAAGATGGAGGGAGGAAAGATATGAAAACAAAAAACCTAGAAGAAGACCCTCTTCTTCTTCATGTTTTTCTCTCTAGACACCCTAACTTTCATCTTTTATATCTCCACGACCCAATGGTCTTTCTATCTGATTTTTGGATGGATCAAAGGACTCTCAAATCTCTATCTTCTTCAAAAATTTTATGAAGAAACTCATTTTATACAGAGAGATATGATAGAGTCCTTGTCTAGGTCAAATACCTAGTCAAGGCTTATCCAAACATGGCAAGTTAAGGGGCGCCCAACTCTTGAGCATCTCCTCCATATTTTTGTGCATGGATCACTAGAAAGGGTGTATAATGTGTATTATAAAAGCCACAAAAATTCCAAAAAAAATTTGGATAAATTCGATGCAAAATTGAAAGAGTTTTGGATTTCTAAAACTCTATCTCATAGAATTCAAAATCCAAACTTATTCCTTTTTGATTTGATCCAAACCACCTTCCATGTAAGAAAGAAGAGAGGAAACCTTTTGTGAACGTGGGAGAGACCTGGGACAGGGCTTTTGTCACACAAAATAAGTGGAGATTGGCGTTGAATAAGAGAGAGGGCATGGAGAAGGCTTATGTGGCGCAAGGTGGAATCCTAGTCTTACTAGGATTCTATCTTATGTCTTGTTTTAATTTGGTTTTCCAAACCAAATCAAACCAAAATTAGATCAACCTAATTAAAATAGGTCTTAACCCAATTAAGAACCTAATTTAATCAGATTAAATTAGATTTAAATCTGATTTAATTTTCTAATAAAATTAGAAATTAGATTGACCCAAGTCTTAGTTGAACTAGGACTAGTTTTTCCTTGCACTTGGCTTATCCAATAAACCAATTGGACTTGATCCAATCAAGCCCAAAATAAATCTAATTAAATCATATTTAATTAGACTTAATCTCAGCCCATTGGCTTAATCAAATTAAGCCAATTAGCAATCGAATTGCTAATCGATCCTCCTACAATACTTGCACTGGGTTAAATGTCAATCGTATTGATCATTTAACCCTAGAACGATTCTTAATCGTTGATCAACCATCCGATCGGATCATGAACTCTAATGTGTGTGACCTCATAGGTTCGAACCTAAGCTGGTAGCACAGGAATAAATTTCTGTACCAATCGAAGTGACCATCTAGCAATGGTACCGACGACCGGATAGGTCGAATGTATAGAACAACATCCTTAGAACCCATGCGGATATAGTTTTCATATAATTCACCCCTTGACCAAAATGATCATAGGATACCCCAGAGTTCAATTGTCAACTCTGATCAGGTTGTCCTCATTGTATTGCAAAATATCAAATCCATCTGATGGATTACCCTGGCCAAGGTTTTGCTAAATTGAAATATAGCGACTCATTCTTCTCCAACTCTTGGAGTGATCAATCCCATCTCGATCACACTCTGACTTCGCAAGTACTTGACTGTGCCCAGAAGCCTTCTATCCCTGAATTAGAAATTCAGTTAGTCCAGTACCAAAGCACAGTGAGTTGCTTGCAAGTCACTGAGGCAATCTCAAGTCTAAGGGACACTTATACCTATATCCCATCAGAGACATTCTCGACAGCAGAATACTCTGGAGTTGGTCACGTTCAATGATGATGTACCCTTACATCTCACCTGTATGTCATACCAGTGTCTCCACACTCCTTGATTAAGAGGACAACCAACCCATATGGCCTACAGTGACCTATGCTCGATAGAAGCTGTCGTCCTTATTAACAGCCTATCATTTGGTCGTGAACAGTTTTAAGGACTAATCGATAAATTCTCTCTTTATCGAACTTAAATAATCCTAAGGACTTCATCATAACAATGGAGTTCATTAGAAGATGAAAGCTTATGATGAAGATGCCAAATATATTTTATTTATTAACAAATCAATTAAAATACTTGATTGCTCAACCGTCAACAGCTTGACGATTGGCTTTTGGGATATATTTTCCAATAACTCCCACTTGTCCTAAAGCCACTCGACACAGTATCTAATATCCATCTTCGACTTGTGGTTGTCGAACTCCTTTATGCCAGGGCTTTAGTGAAGGGGTCGGCTAGGTTCTCCTTTCAGTCGATCTTCTGAAGGTCGACATCACCTCGATCCACGATCTCTCGGATCAGGTGGAAGCGGCGCAAGATGTGTTTCGTCCGCTAATGTGCTTTGGGTTCCTTCACCTGAGCTATGGTACCAGTGCTGTCGCAGTAGAGCAGGACCGGACCATCAAGGGAGGGTGCTACTCCGAGCTCAGTGATGGATTTTTTCAGTCACACAGCTTCCTTTGCAGCATCCGATGCTGCGATGTACTCCGCTTCACAAACAGAGTCCGCCACAGTATGTTGCTTGAAACTCTTCCAGCAGATGGCTCCACCATTCAGAGTAAAGATATAACCCGACACACTCCTGCTGTCATCATGGTCAGATTGGAAGCTGGAGTTTGTGAACCCCACAAGTTTCAGATCTGACTCGCCATAAACCAACCATTGGTCCTTAGTATTTCTCAAATACTTAAGGATGGCTTTAACCACTTTTCAGTGATTTTCTCCAGGATCAGATTGGTATCTACTCACTACTCCTAGTGAGTATGCCACATCTGGTCTTGTACATGTCATGGCATACATGATAGATCCCATGGTTGAAGCATATGAGACTCTACTCATATGCTCTCTCTCTTCAGGAGTTGTCGGACAATCCTTCTTAAAGAGAGAAATTCTTTGGCCTATCGGTAGATAGCCCTTCTTGGAATTCTCCATGCTGAACCTCTTCAGCACAGTGTCTATGTACATGGACTGGGATAACCCAAGCATCCTTTTAGATCTATCCCTATAGATCTTCATCCCTAGGATGTAGGATGCTTCACCCAAGTCCTTCATGGAGAACTGTGATGACAACCAAACTTTTATTCCCTATAGTGTGAGGATGTCATTTTCGATTAAGAGAATGTCATCCACATACAAGACAAAAAATACCACAACTGGACCATTTGCCCATTTATAGATGCAGGGCTCTTCTCCATTCTTAATGAAGCCATACGTTTTGATCACCTTATCAAAATGCATGTTCCAACTCCGAGAAGCTTGCTTCAGTCCATAAATGGATCTCTGAAGCTTGCACACCTTGGACTCATCTGTGGATGTAAACCCCTCAGGTTGTATCATATACACCTTTTCGGTCAGCTCTCCATTCAGGAAAGCTGTCTTTACATCCATCTGCCAGATCTCATAATCCAGATGGGCAGCTATTGCAAGCATTATCCGAATGGATTTGAGCATTGCCACAGGGAAAACATCTCATCATAGTCAATACCATAACATTGACGATACCCCTTGGCGACCAGACGGGCTTTATAGGTCTCCACCTTTCCGTCTGTGCCCCTCTTCCTTTTGAAGACCCATTTACACCCAATGGGTTTAACCCCTTCAGGTGGGTCAACCAATGTCCATACATCGTTGACCTTCATGGACTCCATTTCGGATTTTATGGCTTCAAGCCATTTCTCAGAATCAGATCTCTGCATTGCATCCATATAGATGATCGGATCCTCATTATTCTCATCAAGTTCGATGGGATCACCGTCCCGGACCAAGAAATCGTAGTATCTGTCTGATTGACGCAGTACTCTATCGGATCGCCTTAATGGTGCAGGTATATTGGGCTCCGGATCTGATCTAATCATATCCGACTCAGGTTCAGCTATTGGTGTCGGTCCTTCTACCTGTTGAACTTCATCAAGTTCAACCTTAGAGGCAATGATTCCTTCACCAAGGAACTCCTTTTCTAAAAAGATTGCCTTAAGGCTGACGAACACCTTTTGTTCATCAGCATGGTAGAAAAAATATCCTTTTTGTCTCTTTGGGGTACCCTATGAATGAGCATTTGTCAGACCTAGGTCCAAGTTTGTCTGTGACTAATCGTTTGACATAGGCCGGGCACCCCTAGACCCTAAGGTGTGAAAGTGCTGGCTTACGTCCCGTCCATATCTCATATGGAGTCT
Source organism: Elaeis guineensis (assembly GCF_000442705.2). Taxonomy (NCBI): domain Eukaryota; kingdom Viridiplantae; phylum Streptophyta; class Magnoliopsida; order Arecales; family Arecaceae; genus Elaeis; species Elaeis guineensis. The sequence continues at coordinate 42,440,867 of NC_025999.2, forward strand.
TAATTACAGACTTACTTGGAACCCTATTTAACAGATAACAGATCGATTTGAGTGCATATCCCCAGAAGGATATCGGCAAGCTAGCAAAATCCATCATGGATCGGACCATGTCTAACAGAATCCGATTCCTCCTTTCAGACACACCATTATGCTGTGGTGTTCCTGGAGGAGTCCATTGTGAGAGAATCCCATTCTCTCCTAGATTTGTAAAAAATTCACTAGAAAGATATTCTCCTCCTCGATCAGATCGAAGAATTTTAATACTCTTCCCAGTTTGTTTTTCTACTTCACTTCAGAATCGTTTGAACATTTCAAATGAATCTGACTTATGTTTCATCAGATAGACATATCTATATCGGGATAGGTCATCCGTGAAAGTTATGAAGTAGAAATATCCACCTCTAGCACTGGTGCTCATGGGCCCGCATACATCAGTATGTACTAGGCCCAAGAGCTCAGTAGCTCTCTCACCTTTTTCAGTAAAAGATGACTTGGTCATTTTACCAAGAAGACAAAACTCATATGTTGGAAGTGATTCACAATCACTGACTTCAAGGATTCCCTCTTTAGTCAACCTGTTTATTCTGTTCTTGTTTATATGACCTAGCCTATAGTGCCATAAGTAGATATCTGACACACTATCTAATTTAGGGTGCTTGCCAGTAGAATAGACTCTTATCGGGCTTGATCTTTCTGGTCTGGCCCTGCACTGATGTCCCAGCCTGAACATGCACCTTCTTCTTTTCTTCTTCTTGTTCTTCTTCCCTTTCTTAAAAGGTCGAGAACCAGAAGACGAACCTCCCACTAAGTTCACCGACTCCTTGTGAAGTTGGTGATCCTTCTCAAAGTTCTGAAGCAACCCCAGTAACCCGTGGTAGTTCTCTTCAGGCTTTATCATTCTATAATGAGTGAGGAATGGGAGATAAGACTTGGGCAACGAGTTCAGTATTGCATCTTTCCTAAGCTGCTCATGCAAGGAAAAGCCGAGCTTGCTCAATCATTCCATCAGCTCGATCATGTACAATACATGATCAGTGATTGAGGAACCATCCCGCATTTTGGCGTTGAAGATGGCACAACTAGTCTTGTGCCTCTCTACGTCATCGGGTGTGCCAAAGGCATCCTCCAACACTTGAAGCATGTCCTTTGGCTGAGCCATCTCGAATCTATGACTGAACTCATCGCTCATGACAGCCAGCATGATACAGCGCACCATGGTCCGGTCACTGAGCCACTTCTGGTAAGTGTCTCTGACTGTTCCACATGCATTGGCAGCTGGCTCCTCAGGTGCAGGATCCATTATCACATATAGGATCCATTCATGCTCCAGGACTATCTTCAACTTTCAGTACCAGCTACTGAAGTTGGGTCCCACCAACTTATCATTGTCTAACAATGATCGGAGCGATAGGAAAGTGGCCATATTTACACAAAGGAGAATCATAACCTAATTAGTAATTGATTCATTAAACCTAAAGATTTGGACTTTAATCAAAAGGTTTCTCCCACTATTTTATTCGAATTGGTAGCCTCTACCTCCGATTCGAGGAATTATCCTAATTCCTTAGTGGGTACTAGAATCCACTTAGACTGCACACAAGCCCAACTTTGGTTGGCCAACCCATGTACATCTAAGGGTAGGTTCATAACCAATTGTTTCTCTAAACAATTTCTAGTAATTTTAATTTTTTCCCCAGAAACCTAATCAGTAGGCTTTGGCCTCCACTGTAAGGATCCGGTTAGGTCCAACCATTAACATGATCATACTTGGTGTATCTAACCAACGAATGATTAAGCCCAACTTTGGTTGGCTCACCTAACCACCATTAGAGAGACACTTCCAAGTCGTCATATGATGAGTGATAATTCCATTAGTCAACAAGCACTAGGCCTTTGGGTCTGCAATGATTATTGAGTTAATGGACTCATTATCAAACACCTTAATGGGACGCTATGACTCAGTTATCTCCATAACTTTATCATTTTAAGGACCTAATAATTTTAGAGGATTTAAATAATATAGAGGATGAGGTCAGATGAACCAGCTTATCATGATCCTCCCACTGGCTTCACCAAGTCAGCTTAAGGGAGACCATTAAAAGGGCTGGTCTAGGAGCACCTAAATCAGTCACACTGATTTACCTAGCTGACATGGGTCAGCTCGAATAGTCAAGTGATCCGATCAAAACATAATTTTACCAAGAGGCCAGGTAAGTTCGATCAGTGGGAGGGTCTGCCAAAGCTTGCCTTAGACACCATCAGAAATGGCCAGGTAAGCGGGCACCCAATTAAAAATCATCGGTCTGGTTTACCTTAGACACCAACTGGTTTAATTGGTTTCGATTAAATCAACCTAACAGTTCGTGCTAGACCGCTTAGCCAAGAATCAAGTCCATTTGGTTCTCGTTAAAGACATGGACTTGACCAAGTACAACTATTGTAATTGATCTAGAGAATCCTTGACCTAATCTAAGACAACAATTGATTAGATTTAGTCAATTCTCTAATTAAGTCCATCTTTAATCTAACCATAGGTCTAACCCAATTAATGGACCTAATTCTCACTAACCCATTAACCCAATGTGTTATGATTTGTATCTTAGGTTCTTCAATTCACAATCCTAGAACCTAATCAAACAACTTAATTCTTAATTAAGTTTTGGGCTGAGGGTTGGGTTCGACTTTTCAAAAAATAATTTTCATATTTATAAAATAATTTTACAATATGATTCTACCAACCATATTGCATGTTTGATTCATAATCAAGATACAAGTAAAATAAACATGAAACTACTTTAGATCTAATCTAAACAGGTTCATGTAATTGAAACAATTTCAACTTTAAATAATTTCTTTGCATAAAAATTATTAACAAAGAGATTTTATTTCAGATTTAAACATCTTTTAAATCTAGTAAATCATAAATTTAATCTAGATCATATCTAACAAATTTATGATTAAAGATAGATCTATACAAACTAGGACAACCTTTGCACTGTAAGGGGTAAACCTTACAGCAGGACAACCTTGCAGTTTGTGATTGATCTAAAATTTTAATTTAAGATTTAATAATCAGATTATAAATTAGATCTAATCTAAAAAATAATCTAAGCATGTATAAATAATCATGTAATAAAGAACCTAGGCTCTGATACCAATTGTAGGAACCAGATCTAGGGTTTCAGGGTTAGATCTTGAAACTTTTTCAAGATCATACAGCGGAAGACTAAAATAAATCAAAATTTATTTTTTAAAATTAGAGAATCTCTAGATCTAAGATCTTATTACATGATTATTACATAGTATTAAATTAAAAGTTAAAATATATAAATATAGCATGAACTACATGTTGATCATATCAACATGTTTCTATACCACATCTAATGTATGTATTAAATAATAGATCAGATCTATTACCTTGCAAGTTAGATGCTCTAACCTCACTGATCCAGGCTTAAGGATGATGTTGCAAGCCGCACACGCATCCAGCCTCTAGGAGTCATCCACACGAGCCCACGAATCTCGATCAGAAGTCCTGCTTTAGGAAATCAGCACAGTATGCTAGTACTGCGCTGATCCTTCTTTGATGGTTGATCAGGTGCCTCCTTCTTCTTGATTTGGACTCTTCCAAAGATGGAAAGTAAAAGGAGGAGTTTTAGATCTGAGACACTCTTAGGAAACTCAAAATGGAGGGAGGAAAGATATGAAAACAAAAAATCTAGAAGAAGACCCTCTTCTTCTTCACGTTTTTCTCTCTAGACACCCTAACTTGCGTCTTTTATATCTCCACGACCCAAAGGTATTTTTCTATGATTTTTGGATGGCTCAAAGGTCTTTTAAATATCTATCTTTTTCAAAAATTTTATAAAGAAACTCATTTTATACAGAGAGATATGATAGAGTCCTTTTCTAGGTCAAATACCTAGTCAAGGCTTATCCAAACATGGCAAGTTAAGGGGCGCCCAACTCTTGAGCACCTCCTCCATATTTTCATGCATGGATCACTAGAAAAGGGTGCACAATATGTACCCTAAAATCCATAAAAATTTCAAAAAAAATTTGGATAAATTCGGTGCAAAATTGAAAGAGTTTTGAATTTCTAAAACTCTATCTAATAGAATTCGAAATCCAAACTTATTCCTTTTTGATTTGATCCAAACCACCTTCCATGTAAAAAGGAAAAGAGGAAACCTTTTGTGAATGTGGGAGAGACCTGGGAGAGGGCTTCTGTTGCACAAAATAAGTGGAGACTGGCGTTCAATAAGAGAGAGGGTGTGGAGAAGGCTTATGTGGCGCAAGGTGGAATCCTAGTCTTACTAGGATTCTATCTTATGTCTTGTTTTAATTTGGTTTTCCAAACCAAATCAAACCAAAATTAGATCAACCTAATTAAAATAGGTATTAACCTAATTAAGAATCTAATTTAATCAGGTTAAATTAGTTTTAAATCTGATTTAATTTTTTAATCAAATTAGAAATTAGATTGACCCAAGTCCTAGTTGAACTAGGACTAGTTTTTTCTTGCACTTGGCTTATCCAATAAACTAATTGGACTTGATCCAATCAAGCCCAAAATAAATCTAATTAAATCATATTTAATTAGACTTAATCTCAGTCCATTGGCTTAATCAAATTAAGCCAATTAGCAATCGAATTGCTAATCGATCCTCCTGCAATACTTGCACTGGGTTAAATGTCAATCGTATTGATCATTTAACCCTAGAACGATTCTTAATTGTTGATCAACCATCCGATCGGATCATGAACTCTAATGTGTGTGATCTCATAGGTCCGAACCTAAGTCGGTAGTACAGAAATAAATTTTTGTACCAATCGAAGTGACCATCTAGCAATGGTACCCGACGACTGGATAGGTCGAATGTATAGAACAACATCCTTAGAACCCATGCAGATATAGTTTTCATATAATTCATCCCCTTGACCAAAATGATTATAGGACACCCCAGAGTTCAACTGTCAACTCTGATCAGGTTGTCCACATTGTATTTCAAAATATCAAATCCATTTGATGGATTACCCTGGCCAAGATTTTGCTAAATTGAAATACAGCGACTCATTCTTCTCCAACTCTTGGAGTGGTCAATCCCATCTCGATCACACTCTGACTTCGTAAGTACTTGACTGTGCCCAGAAGCCTTCTGTCCCTGAATTAAAAATTCAGTTTGTCCTGTACCAAAGCACAGTGAGTTGCTTGCAAGTCACTGAGGCGATCTCAAGTCTAAGGGACACTTATACCTATATCCCATCAGAGACATTCTCGACAGCAGAATACTCTGGAGTTGGTCACGTTCAATGATGATGTACCCTTACATCTCACCTGTATGCCATACCAGTGTCTCCACACTCCTTGGTTAAGAGGACAACCAACCCGTATGGCCTACAGCGACCTATGCTCGATAGAAGCTGTCGTCCTTATTAACAGCCTATCATTTGATCGTGAATAGTTTTAAGGACTAATCGATAAATTCTCTCTTTATCGAACTTAAATAGTCCTAAGGACTTCATCATAACAACGAAGTTCATTAGAAGATGAAAGCTTATGATGAAGATGCCAAATATATTTTATTTATTAACAAATCAATTACAATACTTGATTGCTCAACCGTCAACAGCTTGACGATTGGCTTTTGGGACATATTTTCCAACACCGATCACCTACATGGATGCAATGCATAGACCCGACTCTGAGAAATGACTAGAGTCCATGAAATCCAAAATGGAGTCCATGAAAGTCAACGATGTGTGGACATTGGTTGACCCACCCGAAGGAGTAAAACCCATAGGTGTAAGTGGGTCTTCAAAAGGAAGAGGGGCGCAGACGGAAAGGTGGAAACCTATAAAGCCCGTCTGGTTGCCAAGGGATATCATCAATGTTATGGTATAGACTATGACGAGATATTTTCTCCTGTGGCAATGCTCAAATCCATTCGGATTATGCTTGCGATAGCTGCCCATCTGGATTATGAAATCTGGCAGATGGATGTGAAGATAGCTTTCCTAAATGGAGAGCTGGATGAAGAGGTGTATATGATACAACCCGAAGGATTCACATCCATAGATGAGTCTAAGGTGTGCAGACTACAGAGGTCCATTTATGGACTTAAGCAGGTATCCTGGAGTTGGAACATACATTTTGATAGAACGATCAAGACGTATGGCTTCGTTAAGAATGGAGAAGAGCCCTGTATTTATAAGTGGGCTAATGGTCCAGTAGTAGTATTTCTTGTATTGTATGTGGATGACATTCTCTTAATGGAGAATGATATCCCTGCATTACAGGGAATAAAGATTTGACTGTTCGTCACAGTTCTCCATGAAGGATTTGGGAGAAGCTTCTTACATCCTAGGGATGAGGATCTATAAGGATAGATCTAAAAGGTTGCTTGGTTTATCCCAGTCTACGTACATAGATACTATGCTGAAGAGGTTCAACATGGAGAATTTCAAGAAAGGCTATCTACCTAATTAGTAATTGATTCATTAAATCTAAAGATTTGGACTTTAATCAAAAGATTTCTCCCACTATTTTATTCAAATTGATAGCCTCTACCTCCAATTCAAGGAATTACCCTAATTCTTTAGTGGGTACTAGAATCCACTTAGACTACACACAAGCCCAACTTTGGTTGGCCAACCTATGTACATCTAAGAGTAGGTTCATAATCAATTATTTCTCTAAATAATTTTTAGTAATTTTAATTTTGCCCCAGTCCCTGATCAGTAGGCTTTGGCCTCCACTGAAAAGGTCTGGTTAGGTCCAACTATTAATATGATCATACTTGGCCCATCTAGCCAATGAATGATTAGGCCCAACTTTGGTTGGCTAACCTAACCACCATTTAGAAAGATGTAGTCAAGAAATCATATTATGAATGATAATTCCATCAGTCGATAAGCACCAGGCCTTTGGGCCTCCAATGATTATCCAACTGATGGACCAATTATCATCCACTTAATGGGAGGTTATGATCTAGTTATCACCATAACTATTTTATTTTAAAGACCTAATAATTTTAAAAGATTTAATTGATTTAGAGGAGGAGGTCAGATGAACCAGCTTATCATGATCCTCCCACTGGCTTCACCAAGTCAGCTTAAGGGAGACCATTAAAAGGGCTAGTCTAGGAGCACCTAAATCAGTCACACTGATTTACCTAGCTGACATGGGTCAGCTTGAATAGTCAAGTGATCCGATCAAAATATAATTTCACCAAGAGGCTAGGTAAGTTCGATCGATGGGAGGGTCTACCAAAGCTTGTCTTAGACACCATCAGAAATGACCAGGTAAGTGGCCTTCCAATTAAAAACCATCAGTCTCGTTTACCTTAGACACTAACTGGTTTAATTAGTTTCGATTAGATCAATCTAACAGTTCGTGCTAGACCACTTAGCCAAGAATCAAGTCCATTTGGTTCTCATTAAAGATATGGATTTGACCAACTATAACTATTGTAATTGATCTAGAGAATTCTTGACCTAATCTAAGACAACAATTGATTAGATTTAGTCAATTCTCTAATTAAGTCCATCTTTAATCTAACCTTAGGTCTAACCCAAATAATGGACCTAATTCCCACTAACCCATTAACCCAATGTGTTATGGTTTGTGTCTTAGGTTCTTCAATTCACAATCCTAGAAGCTAATCAAACAACTTCTTAATTCTCAAGTAAGTTTTAGGCTGAGAGTTGGGATCAGTTTTTCAAAAATAATTTTCATATTTGTAAAATATTTTTACAACATGGTTTTACTAACCAAGTTGCATGTTTGATTTATAATAAAAATGCAAGTGAAATAAGCATGAAACTACTTTAGATCTAATTTAAACAGGTTCATGTAATTAAAATAATTTCAACTTTAAACTGTGCTAATTTTCCAGACAAATATATGATGGTTCTTTGTGTGAAAATTATTAACAAAAAGATTTTATTTTAGATTTAAATACCTTTTAAATCTAATAAATTATAAATTTAATCTAGATCATATCTAACAAATTTATGATTAAAAATAGATCTACACGAACTAGGACAACCTTCGCACTGTAAGGGGTAAAACTTATAGCAGGACAACCTACAGTTCGTGATTGATCTAAAAATTTTAATTTTAGATTTAATAATCAGATTATAAATTAGATCTAATCTAAAAAATAATCTAAATATATATAAATAATCATGTAATAAATAATCTAGGCTCTGATACCAATTGAAGGAACCAGATCTAGGCTTTTAGGGTTAGATCTTGAAACTTTTTCAAGATCAGACAGTAGAAGACTAAAATAAATAAAAATTTATTTTATAAAATTAGAGAATCTCTAAATCTAAGATCTTATTATATGATTATTACATAGTATTAAATCAAAAATTAAAATATACAGAGCAAGAACTATATGTTGATCATATCAACATGTTTCTATACTACTGATAAGTGGTATATTTTTATATTTATTATAGATATCTTTGGTAATTTATGATGCTAACATCTTCTTAAAAATCTTAATTTTATGAATTTATTAATTTTTTTTAAAAAATAAGTGATTTTGAAAAAAATATGAAATGAGATATATTTATAAAAAAATAGATATTAATTTAATTGAGTAATTTAAGCACCAAAATGAAAAAAATTTTTGAAAAATTTAATGCATATTTTTTTTAATTTTTCAGATGAAAATCGAAGAAAAAATGGAGCTAAAATATCCTAATAAATAAAAAAATAGCCTTCGGTGTACGGTGGATCGATCGCTCGATCCACAGAGCCAGGGCGCGGTCCACGGGAATAGTTATGTAGTCCACAGGTGCTGTTCATAATGAGAGAAAGATCTTGGGCACGATCCAATGGTGAGATTTAATCCGACTTGGATCCAACGGCAGCTGTTCATTGTCGGTTTATTGGAGGATTCTTTTGCACGATCTGACAGCCCAAAAGCAATCCATCACGCGATCCAATGGCTGTTATCACTCCCGACTTTGAATAGAACTCTTTTGTACGATTCGATGGCCCAGAACCAATCTCAGGCATGATCGGACGGCTGTGGTTCGATCCAACTTTGATAAAGATTAAAATGGCTAATTTTTTATCAGATCTAAGCTGTCCAAGGTCCATCCGACGGCCAGGAATATTCCTAAGGAGATTAATATGATTTCTAAGGATTTTAAGACTCCTTTTCCTATCAAAAAATTATAAAAAAATTATCTATAAATAGGAGGTCTGGGAATAAGCTTTATGAGCAAAAAAATTGAGTAGAAAGTATAGAAAAAAATAGAGAAAAAAATTAGATAGGTTTAGGGACCCAAGGAAAAGAAGTAGAAAAGTCGGTTCGCTCTACGGAGTATGATGAAAGATGGAGAGGTCATCAACCATCTTTCTAACGAGACTTGACTGATCAACTTCAGATTCTTATTATAATTTTATTTTTTATTTTATTTTATTATTTTTTGTAAAATTGATAAGATCAAGATGCTGTCGTTAAGACACCGTGATTATTAATCAAATTTTGACTTCAATAAAAATTAACAATATGTAGAAAGTAGTGAGTCAGGTCAAATCCACAGAGAAAGCAGAATTTTGATTTGAAATCTTTGATTTTACAAAAAGAAAATAAAATTTTGGAGAAAGCAATTTAAGTCGAAAACAAAAATTAAAAGTGCGAAAAATAAATCAGGTACTAAGATCTACTAACTAGATCCTAGCATCTACTTGCAATAAAAATAAATAATAAAAATTTAAAAAATATAAAAATAAATTGGTACTAAGATCTACTAATTAGATCCTAGCATCTACGTGCAAAAAAAATAAAAGATAGGAATTTAAAGTGTAGAAAAATAAATTTTGCATTAATTGAAATTGAAATTCAAGTACAAGAAATTTAAAAGAAATAATAAAAATAAAACTGTAATAAGGATCTGAAGTTGATCAGTCAAGCCTCATCGGAAAGATGGTTGATGACCTCTCCATCTTCCGTTGTACTCCATAGAGCGAACCGGCTTTTCTCCTTCTTTTCCTTGGGTCTCTAAAGTTATTTTATTTTATTTTATTTTTTTCTACACTCTCTACTCAATTTTTCTACTCCCCAAGCTTATTTCCAGACCTCCTATTTATAAATAAATTTTTCATAATTTTTTGGTAGGAAAAGGAGTCCTAAAACCCTTAGAAATCGTATAAATCTCCTTAGGAATATTTCTGGCCATCGGATCAGCTTCGGACCACCCAGATCTACTCAAAAATTAGAGTTATAATCCTTATCAGGGTTGGATCAAATATCAGCCATCCGATCTGGGTTCTGATGAAGTTCTGGCCATCAGATCGCACAAAAGAGTCCTATTCAAAGTCGGCAACGAGTCTGAACCGTCGGATCTCGATCAGATTGAATCTCAGCCGTTGGATCATGCTCAAGATCTTATTCTCACTGTGAACCATACCTGTGGACTGCATAACTATTCCTGTGGACCACGCTCTGGCTCTGTGGACCGACCGACTGGTCCACCGTACACCGGAGGCTATTTTCTTTATTTTTTACGGTATTTTAGCTCCATTTTTGCTTCGATTTTCTCCTGAAAAATTGAAAAAAATATGCATTAAATTTCTCAAAAATTTCTCTTCATTTTGGTGCTTAAATTACTTAATTAAATTAATATCTATTTTTTTATAAATATATCTAATTTCATATTTTTTTCAAAATCACTTTATTTTTTAGAAAAATTCAATAAATTCATGAAATTAGGATTTTTAAGAAAATGTTAGCACCATAAATTATCAAAAATTCTTTCAATAAATATAAAAATATACTACTTATCACACTCTCCAACTTGAACTTTGCTCATCCTCGAGTAAAGAAAGAATTTAGAATTAAGCGCCGTTTAACTTAAAGTTTCAAATTTTATCAAATAATTTTCAAAAGACCATTGATATTCAGTAGAGTGTAAATGAGATATATCATTGGGGTATTAATACTAGTCAATATGAGAGTTAAACTAAGAATACTAAACTTTTTCTAAATTTTTCCAAATTATCTCTACCTTTATCTCCAAATTATTAACTTTCATATGGACAAGTATATTGTTACTTCTGTCCTTCATTTATTGATTGATTTTTTTTTTTTTTTAACATTATACTGCTATTGAGTGTCTTAACCCCTTAAGCTTTCTGTTTGACCCATGTAGCGAGTTTTCAGTCAATGACTCCCAAACCAGATGGCTTTAGGGCACTAGGTATAAAATACCCCTCAAACCTACTTGCTTAAATCAAACAGGCTACGAGTTAAAACTAGCTTTATAACAAAGCTTTTTTGCCCTTCATACCTTTTGATGCGAAACTCAATGCTTGCTTAGGCAAAGAGGCCCGGTTACTCAGCATGAAGTACTTGAAAACTCTTTTTTTTTTTAAAAAAAATATATGAAGAAATATATAGTTACTCTACACAAATCCATAGAAAGTAAACTCTTCTTTGATGCTGGTAGAAAAATTTAGAAATGCTCAAAGAAAACTATTTAAGTTCTGAACTTAACTCTTTATTGAGTTTTCTTAATATTTGATCCCTCAATATCTCACAAACTCTATGATCTGTACATCAATTTTTTTTAAAAAAAATACTTGGTTTAACTCAATTTTTAAGTATAATCAGATGCTTAAATACTAAATACTAACTTACTTGAGGACCTAAAAGATTTTATTCTCCCCCCCAACTTAATCTACATTATTCTGAATGGAGTAGAAAAAAATGAATGGTGCATGTAAAGAGAAAGAAAAGGAGAGATATCGCCTGATCCATAAGTCTTTTTAAAACTAATTCTCCCCCCAACTTCATCAAGATTATTTTCAGATCCCTATAAAAGACACAAAGCAAGACTCGATTATCCTAAACAAAATACAAAAGAAAGTAAAGATAAAAGCCAAAATTGAAAACTTGAAAACTGGGTTGCCTCCCAGGAAGTGCTAAGTTTACCGTCTTCAGCCAGACCATCTTGATTCTCTATCCCATGTCAAATATTGGATTGACAAATTTCAATGATTTTAGATTGTCAATTTTATGAAGATGGTCTATAATAAATTTCAGTAGTTTGTTGCCAATCTTCAGAAAGTATTTCACATCCTCATTTTTAATTTTAAAAAGATAATTCATAAATCCATTCACAGACCTTTGTTTATCGAGAATTTTTTCTATTTGTTCTTCAATAATGCTCATGAATTGAGTTTTTGGGTTAGGAGTTAAGTTTGAAGTAATGGGTGCTGAAAGGGTATCTTTTGATTTTAAACATGTGTCCTCAGATGTGACCAAAGATAATTTTAATTCTGAAGGAGATAGTAATTCTAAAGTGGAAGAACTAGCTTCTAAGGCTGAAGGAAATGAGACTCTTGATGGATATATCTTGGATAACTCATCCACTCTCTTCTTTTCTTCACTTAGATCAACATCAGCACTAAGCTCAGGTTCTTCTATTGAGTTAGTCTCAGTACTAATCTTCTCTTCTAAATTCTCTTTTTGGCTAGCATCAGTACTAGCCTCACTCACCTGATCTTGATTTGAGTCCTTAAGAATTCTATCACTTTTAAGCTCAGAAATTATATTGTCACTTTCAAATTGGGGATTCTTAGGTGGGACATTAGATTGATGACTAGGTCCAGGTGATTGATAGATGGGTGGGTCATTTTCAAAATTTGATATTGGTTCATTTAATAATTGATCTAGTTCTCTCCTCATAGAAGATTCAATTAATTGACTTATTTGTACTTCTAGCCTGATGAGAGATTGCTGTTGGGTCATAATTATTTGTTGAAGTTGGTTCAATCTATCATCAGCTAGATTAGTCTGTTGAGGAGGTGGGTATAACGGCTGATTGTAATAGGATGGCTGGATAGGTTAACTAGGCTGACCACTATTATAGGCATAATTTTGGTATTGGAGCCCATTCTGAAAGTTCTGAATAGAAAAAATTTGGTTTTGAGCCTGAGTCTGTTGGGGTCTCCAAGAAAAATTAGGATGGTTCCTCCAATCTTGGTTATATATATTTAAGAATGGGTCATTAACAGGATTGGAGTAACCTTGAGCAGTTTGAATTTGTTCTTGAATGAAAGGTAAAAACTGTGCAGCCGTGGGACATTCGCTCACATGATGGGCCGGACTAGTATAGATAGAACAAATCTCCTGATAATTGAAAGGTGGTGTGTATTGTGCAGGAGATTGTTGACCTAATGCTAGGAACTGATCAAATTTCTGGGCAAGAAGGTCGACTTTATCTAATCTTTGGGCTATTAGGTTCAGATCAGCCTTAGGACTAGAGTCTGAATATTTGATCTCATAGAATGATGGAAATATTCATGGATTATAGGTGAAAAAAATAAAATATTCTTTCATCTGTCTAGGTGGTTCTTAGAATTTCTAGCCATTTGATTATCATGTTTAGCATGGATCAGTCGTTCAATTTCAGAATTAGGTTCAACTAGGTCAGAAAAAATTATACTATACATGTTTTAGTGCAAACCCCATTATGTGTGTTGTTAAGAATTTTTTTTTTTTAAGGAGGAGAAAAAGAAGAGAAAAGAAAGAAAGAGAAAAATTTTAAAGGTGAAATCCTTAAGAAAAATATTATAGACCTAAAGACGTAAGATGAGAAGAATTAGTTGTGGTTAAGTATTAATTGTAATCAAATTAGCAAACAATTAAACCTAGACACCTATGGGTTTCTTAGACCTAACAGTTTGATGTAGAGTGGCTTAGTCTAGATACAAATTGGGTTTGTTCTCACTTCCTTCAACTAGCCGGGTAAGAGGTAAGATCGTGGGGGTCCCCCTGTTGCTTGCCTTAGACACCAATTGAATTGGCCAGGTAAGCTAACGGAACCAATTAAATAACCACAAATCTACTTAGGCTGAGCCTTTATAACCTCTAGCCTTAGACACTAGTTTCAGGGGTGAGTTCGAACTTACATTGCACTTGACTTCACCACTATACTCAAACTGAACTCAATTGATCCTAGGGGTCAACGTCTACTTGAATTTAGTTAGGTTTGGGTTAATGTGGGATGCTGGTTGGTTATTTTTGGGCCAAGGAAGGGTGATGAAATCCCTACCTTATCTTGTTATGGGTGTTGCCCTTAAATTGATTTGAGATGAATATGCACAATCAATTTTCAAACAAAGAGTTCTATGTAACTAAATTAGATGCATGAAACTAATGAAACTTGAAAGCTTACTTTGTCTCCAGCGATCACCAAAAATAAATCTACAATGATGAATGCTCCTAAAAATTAAGTTTCTATTCTTGTCATGCAATTTTTATTAGGTTTATGTAGATGAATTTTAGGTTAATTAAAAAAAATAGTAATTAATACTAAAAAATAGTTAAGGCTAGGGTTAGGATTGATCTCACCAAGCAAAATTGGAAGCTTTCTATCTCTTTTTTTTTTTTGAATTTTTCAAATTTTTTTTCTGCAAAATAAAAAAAAATAAAAAAGTTAGTAAGTTATATTTACAAAAAAATCAAAGAAATCAAACATTAAAATTGGTGCCTTCCCTGGCAACAGTGCCAAAAATTGATATGATCAAGATGCTGTCGTTAAGACACCATGATTATCAATCAAATTTTGACTTCAATAAAAATTAAAAATATGTAAAAAGTAGTGAGTCGGGTCGAATCCACAGAGAAAGCAGGATTTTGATTTGAAATCTTTGATTTTACAAAAAGAAAATAAAATTTTGGAGAAAGCAATTTAAGTCAGAAATAAAAATTAAAAGTATGAAAAATAAATTGGGTACTAAGATCTACTAACTAGATCCTAGCATCTATTTGCAATAAAAATAAATAATAAAAATTTAAAAAACATAAAAATAAATTGGTACTAAGATCTACTAATTAGATCCTAGCATCTACGTGCAAAAAAAATAAAAAATAGGAATTTAAAGTGCAGGAAAATAAATTTTGCATTAATTGAAATTAAAATTCAAGTACAAGAAATTTAAAAGAAACAATAAAAATAAAACTGTAACAAGGATCTGAAGTTGATCAGCCAAGCCTCGTCGGGAAGATGGTTGATGACCTCTCCATCTTCTGTCATACTCCGTAGAGCGAACCGACTTTTCTCCTTCTTTTCTTTGGGTCTCTAAAGCTATTTTATTTTTTTTTTATTTTTTCTACACTCTCTACTCAATTTTTCTACTCCCCAAGCTTATTTCCGGACCCCCTATTTATAGATAAATTTTCATGATTTTTTGGTAGGAAAAGGAGTCCTAAAACCCTTAGAAACCATATAAATCTCCTTAGGAATATTCCTGGCTGTCGGATCAGCTTTGGACCGCCCAGATCTGCTCAAAAATTAGAGCTATAATCCTTATCAGGGTCGGATCAAATGTCAGCTGTCCGATCTGGGTTCTGATGAAGTTCTAGCCGTCGGATCGCGTAAAAGAGTCCTTAACACAGTCGGGAGCGATAACAGCCATTGGATCGCGTGATGGATTGCTTCTGGGCCGTCGGATCGCGCAAAAGAGTCCTATTCAAAGTCGGCAACAAGTCTGAACCGTTGGATCTGGGTCGAATTGAATCTCAACCATTGGATCGCACCCAAGATCTTATTCTCGCTGTGAACCGTGCCTGTGGACCGTGTAACTATTCCTATGGACCGCGCCCTGGCTCTGTGGACCGACCGATCGGTCCACCGTACATCGGAGGCTATTTTCTTTATTTTTTTAGGGTATTTTAGCTCCATTTTTGCTCTGATTTTCTCCTGAAAAATTAGAAAAAATATGTATTAAATTTTTCAAATTTTTTTTTTCATTTTGGTACTTAAATTACTTAATTAAATTAACATCTATTTTTTTATAAATAATCTAATTTTATATTTTTTTCAAAATCACTTTATTTTTTAGAAAAATTCAATAAATTCATTAAATTAGGATTTTTAAGAAGATGTTAGCACCATAAATTACCAAAAATTCTTTCAATAAATATAAAAATATACTACTTATCATATCCACTTACCTGATATCCCTGCAAGCCACTATGAGATCAAGTTGACCACAATCTAGATGCTCCCGTCTTTCTATGGGAATACTAATGAGGATCCTTACAAGCATCTGGATGAGTTCTTAGAAATTTGTTCTATAGTGAAAATTCAAAATTTTACTGATGATGCACTTAGATTGACCTTATTCTCTTTCTCACTTAAAGACAAAGCCAAGTACTGGCTTGGCACAATAGGGAGACCAATCCAAACTTGGGTTGAAATGCAGTATGAGTTTCTTAAGAAATTCTATCCCATAGGTCGAATCAACACCATGAGGTGAGCTATCACTGAATTTGCTCAACTTCCAGGAGAACAAATTCATGAATCACGGGAGAGACTTAAGGAACTTCTTAGAAAATGCCCACACCATGGTCTATCTAAGTGGCAAATTGTCAAGCTTTTTATAAGGGTTTAGGTGATCAATACAAACAGATGGTAGATGCATCTTATGGGGGTGCATTCATGAGTAAAAATGAGGATGAAGCCTACACTTTATTTGAAACTTTGAGTGAAAATTCAATCAATCATACTTCATTATCCTCCTACGAAAGATCAATTCCTCATCAAAAGCGAGCAGGAATTTTTGAGATCAAGCAAACATACTCTAGTCCTAAGGCCGATCTGAACCTAATAGCCCAAAGATTAGATAAAGTCGACCTTCTTGCCCAGAAATTTGATCAGTTCCTAGCATTAGGTCAACAATTTTCTGCACAATACACACCACCACCTAATTATCAGGAGATTTATTCTATCTGTGCAAGCCCGGCCCATCATGTGAGCGAATGTTCTGGCTGCACAGTTTTCACCTTTCATCCAAGAACAAGTTCAAACTGCTCAAGGTTACTCCAAATCTATCAATGATCCATTCTCTAACACATATAATTCAGGCTGGAGGAACCATCCTAATTTTTTTGGAGACCCCAACAGACTCAGGCTCAAACCTAAATTTTTTCTTTGCAAAACTTTCAGAGTAGGCCTCCATATCAGAATTATGCCTACAATAGAGGTCAGCCCAGTCAATCTATCCAGCCACCATATCAAAATCAGCCACCATACCCACCTCCTCAACAGACTAATCTAGCTGATGATAGATTAAACTAGCTACAACAATTGATCATGACCCAACAATAATCTATCGCTAGGCTAGAAGAACAAATAGGATAACTAGCTGAGTCTACCATGAGGAGAGAACTAGATCAATTACCAAACGAACCAATACCAAATTTTAAAAATGACCCACCCATCCACCAATCACCTGGACCTAGTCATCAATCTAATGTTCCATCTAAGAATCCCCAATTTGAAAGTGACAATGCAATTTCTGAGCTTAAAAGTGATAGAATTCTTAAGGACCCATACCAAGACCAGGTGAGTGAGGCTAGTACGATGCTAGCCAAAATATGAATTTGGAAGAAGAGGTTAGTACTGAAGCTAACCCAATAGAAAAACTTGAGCTTAGTACTGATGCTGATCTAAGTGAAGAAAAGAAGAGAATGGATGAGTTACCCGAGATATATCCATCAAAAATTTTATTTTCTTCAGCCCTAGAAGTCGGTTCTTCTTCTTTAGAATCACCATCCCCTCTAGAATTGAAATCGTCCTCAGTCACACTTGAGAATACATGTTTAGAATCAAATGACATCTTTCCAGTACCCATTACATCGAACTTAACTCCTAACCTAAAAACTCAATTCATGAGCATTTTAGAAGAACAAATAGGAGAAATTCTCGATAAACAAGAGTCTGTGAATGGATTTGTGAACTATTTTTCTAAAATTAAGAATGGAGATGTGAACTACTTTTTGAAGATTGATAATAAAATATTAAAATTTATTATAGGCCATCTTTTTGAGCTTGGCAATCCAAAATTTTTGAAATTTATCAATCCAATATTTGACACGGGATAAAGAATCAGGATGGTTTGGCTGAAGATGGTAAACTTAGCACTTCTTAGGAGGCAACCCAGTTTTCAAGTTTTCAATTTTTGCTTTTGCCTTTACTTTCTTTTGCATTTTGTTTAGGATAATGAAGTCTTGCTTTGTGTCTTTTGTAGGGATCTGAAAATAATCTTGGCTAAGTTTGGAGGGAGAATCAATTTTGAAAAAAGACTTCTAGATCAGGTGATATCTCTCCTTTTCTTTCTCTTTGCATGCACCCTTTATTTTTTTTACTCCATTGAGAACAATGTCGATTAAGTTGGGAGGGAGGATAATAAAAATTTTTAAATTTTTAAAATTTTTAAATAAGTTAGTATTTAGTATTTAAGCATCTGATTATACTTAAAAATCAAGTTAAACCAAGTATTTTAAAAAAAAATTGATGTACAAATCAGAGAGTTTGTGAGATATTGAGGGATCAAGTATTAAGAAAACTCAATAAAGAGTTAAGTTTAGAACTTAAATAATTTTTTAAAGTATTTTTAAATTTTTTTACCAGCATCAAAGAAGAGTTTACTTCTTATGGACTTGTGTAAAGTAACTATACATTTTTTTATATATTCAAAAAAAAAAATTTCAAGTACTTCATGCTGAGTAATCGGGCCTCTTTGCCTAAGCAAGCATTGAGTTTCACGTCAAAAGGTATGAAGGGCAAAGAAGCTTTGTTGTAAAGCTAGTTTTAACTCGTAGCCTGTTTGATTCAAGCAAGTAGGTTCGAGGGGTATTTTATACCTAGTGCCCTAAAGCCATCTGGTTTGAGAGTTATTAACTGAAAATTTACTACATAGATCAAACAAAAAGCTTAAGGGGTTAAGACACTCAATAGTAGTATAACGTTTAAAAAAAAAAGAGAGAGAGAAAAAAATCAATCAATAAATGAAGGACGGAAGTAACAATATTCTTGTCCATATGAAGGTGAATGATTTGCAGATAAAGGTTGGGATAATTTGAAAAAGTTCAGAAAAAAATCTAATATTCTTAGTTTAACTCTTATATTGACTAGTATTAATACCCCAATGACATATCTCATTCACACTCAACTGAACATCAGTTGTCCTTTTGAAAATTATTTGATGAAATTCGAAACTTTAAGTTAAATGGTACTTAATACTAAATTTTTTCTTTACTCAAGGATGAGCAAAGTTCAAGTTGGAGAATGTGATAAGTGGTATATTTTTACATTTATTGTAGGTATTTTTGATAATTTATGATGCTAACATCTTCTTAAAAACTCTAATTTCATGAATTTATTGAATTTTTTTAAAAAATAAGTGATTTTGAAAAAATATGAAATTAGATATATTTATAAAAAAATAGATGTTAATTTAATTAAGCAATTTAAGCACCAAAATGAAGAGAAATTTTTGAAAAATTTAATGTATATTTTTTTCAATTTTTAGGTGAAAATCAGAGCAAAAATAGAGCTAAAATATCTTAAAAAAATAAAAAAATAGCCTTCGATGTACGGTGGACCGACCGCTTGGTCCACAGAGCCAGGGTGCGGTCCACGAAAATAGTTACGCGGTCCACAGGCATGGTTCATAGTGAGGGAAAGATCTTGGGTGTGATCCAACAGCTGAGATTTAATCTGACTTAGATCCAACGGTAATTGTTCATTGCTGATTTATAAGAGGACTCTTGTGCGCGATCCGATGGGCCAAAAGTAATCCATTATGCAATCCAACGGCTATTATCACTCCTAACTTTGAATAGAACTCTTTTGCATGATTTGACAGCCCAGAACCAATCCCAAGCACGATCGAATGGCTGTGGTTCGATCCGACTTTGATAAGGATTAAAATGACTGATTTTTTATCAGATTTGAGATGTCTAAGCTCCATCTGATGGCCAGAAATATTTTTAAGAGAATTAATATGATTTTTAAGGATTTTAGGACTCCTTTTCCTATCAAAAAATTATGAAAAATTCATCTATAAATAGGAGGTCCAAGAACAAGCTTTGTGAGCAAAAAAATTGAGTAGAAAGTATAAAAAAATATAAAAAAAATTAGATAGGTTTAGGGACCCAAAGAAAAGAAGGAGAAAAGTTGGTTCGCTCTATGGAGTATGACGGAAGATGGAGAGGTCATCAACCATCTTCCTGATGAGGCTTACCTAATCAACTTTAGATCTTTATTATAATTTTATTTTTTATTTTATTTTATTATTCTTTTTAAATTTTTTATACTTGAATTTTAATTTCAATTAATGCAAAATTTATTTTTCTACACTTTAAATTCCTATCTTTTATTTTTTGCACGTAGATGCTAGGATCTAATTAGTAGATCTTAGTATCAATTTATTTTTATACTTTTTAAATTTTTATTATTTATTTTTATTGCAAGTAGATGCTAGGATCTAGTTAGTAGATCTTAGTATCCGATTTATTTTTTACACTTTTAATTTTTATTTTTTGACTTAAATTACTTTCTCCAAAATTTTATTTTTTTTGTAAAATTAAAGATTTCAAATCAAAATTCTATCTTCTCTATGAATTCGATCTGACTCACTACTTTCTATATATTTTTAATTTTTATTGAAGTCAAAATTTGATTGATAATCACGGTGTCCTAATGACAGCATCTTGACCGTATCAACTACATCTAATGTATGAAAATATAATAGATCAAATCTATTACCTTGCAAGTTAGAAGTTCTAACTTTGCTGATCCAAACTTGAGGATGATGTTGCAAGCCGCACATACATCCGACCTCTAGGAGTCATCCACACGAGCCCACGAATGACGATCAGAAGTCCTAGTCTAAAAAATCAGCACAGTATGCTAGTACTGTGCTGATCCTTCTTCGATGGTTGATCAGATGCCTCCTTCTTCTTGATTTAGATTCTTCCAAATATGAGAAGTAAGCAAAGTTTTAGATGTGAGACACTCTCAGAAAACTCACAGATGGAGGAAGGGAAGAGGTGAACACAGCAACCCTAGAAGAAGACCCTCTTCTTCTTCTCTTTGCTCTCACCTAGATATCTAGTTTTGTGTCTATTATATCTCCATGCCCCAACACTCTTTCTTCCTAATTTTCACATGCCCTAAAGGTCTCTCAATTCTCTATAATCCATGAAAATTTCAAGAAGAAATTCATCTTAAATAAAGAGATATGAAGAATCCTTGTCTAGGTCAAATACCTAGTCAAGGAAAATCCAAATAGGGCAAGACAAGTGGTGCCCAACTCTTGGGTGCCCCTCCTTCTTTTTCTATGATGGACCACCAAAAAAGGATGCACAGTATGTGGCATAAAAGCCACAAAAATTTTAAAAAAAAATTGATTAAAATCAGTGCCATAAGGAAAGAGTTTTGGTTTCCTAAAATTCTATCTCATAGAATTTGAAATCCAAAATAATTCCTACTTTGACTTGGTCCACAACCACATTCCATGTAAGAGAAAAGAGGGGAAAGCTTTGGACATGCATGAAGGTCTAGGAGAGAAGGTTTTGTCACACAAAATAAGAGAGAGTGGGCGTGAGGGGCTAAGGTGGCGCAAGGTGGAATCCTAGTCTTACTAGGATTCAATCTATGACTTGTACAAATTTGGTTTCTCAAACCAAATCAAACCAAAACTAAATAAACCTAATTAAAATAGATCTTAACCCAATTAAGAATTTAATTTAATCAAATTAAATTAAATTTAAATCTAATTTAATTTTTTAATCAAGTTAGAAATTAGGTTGACCCAAGTCCTAATTGGACTAGGACTAGTTTTTCTTTGCACTTGGCTTATCCAATAAACCAATTGGACTTGATCCAATCAAGCCCAAACCAAATCTAATTAAGTCATATTCAATTAGACTTAATTCAGCCCATTGACTTAATCAAATTAAGTTAATTAGTAATCGAATTGCTAATCGATCCTCCTGCAACACTTGCACTAGGTTAAATGTCAATCGTATTGACCGTTTAACCCTAGAACGATTCTTAATCGTTGATCAACCATCCGATCGGATCGTGAACTATAATATGTGTGACCTCATAGGTCCGAACCTAAGTCGGTAGCATAGAAATAAATTTTTATATCAATCAAAGTGACCATCTAGCAATGGTATCCGACAGTCGGATAGGTCGAATGTGCAGAACAACATCCTTAGAACCCATGCGGATATAGTTTCCATATAATTTATCTCCTTGACTAAAATGCTCATAGGACACAGAGTTCAATTGTTAACTCTTATCAAGTTGTCCACATTATATTTTAAAATATCAAATTCATCTGATGGATTATCCTGGCCAAGGTTTTGCTAAATTGAAATACAGCGACTCATTCTTCTCCAACTCTTGGAGTGGTCAATCCCATCTTGATCACACTCAGACTTCGCAAGTACTTGACTGTGCCCAGAAGCCTTTCATGAATTAAAAATTTAGTTAGTCCAGTACCAAAGCACAGTGAGTTACTTGCACGTCACTGAGGTGATCTTAGGTCTAAGGGATACTTATATCTATATCCCATCAGAGACATTCTCGACAGCAGAATGCTCTAGAGTTGGTCACGTTCAATGATGATGTACCCTTACATCTCACCTGTATGCCATACCAGTGTCTCCACACTCCTTGGTTAAGAAGACAACCAACCCATATGGCCTACAGCAACCTATGCTCGATAGAAGCTATCGTCCTTATTAATAGCCTATCATTTGGTCATGAATAGTTTTAAGGACTAATCGATAAATCTTCTTTTTATCGAACCTAAATAGTCCTAAGGACTTCATCACAACAATGGAGTTCATTAGAAGATAAAAACTTATGATGAAAATATCAAAAATATATTTTATTTATTAACAAATCAATTACAATACAAGATTGCTCGATCGTCAATAGGTTGACGATTGGCTTTTGGGACATATTTTCTAACAATGGGTTCCTAAGGATCTATAGCTCTGGGCTCTTCAGAGACTTTTTCTTTGAGCTCCACTAACCTTCCATTGTCGCCATCCTGGCTAAACTATTTTTCTAAGAATACGATGTTTCATTTCACAATCACATTATGATCTTGTATAAAGTAAAAGTAGTATCCCATAGATTCTTTTAGATATCCTATAAAGCGAGCTATAATAGATCTATTCTCTAGCTTATCCGCCATCTGTCTCTTGACATAGGTCGGACATCCCCAAGTCTTGAGATAACCCAGACTCAGCTTCTTACCGAACCATATCTCATACGATGTGGTAGGAACGGACTTTGATGGAATCCTATTCAATAAGTGAATGGCAGTTAACAAGGTATGTCCCCAAAGAAATAGGGATAGATCAGTGAAGCTCATCATAGATCAGACCATATCCAATAGAATCCTGTTCC
Organism: Elaeis guineensis; assembly: GCF_000442705.2. Classification (NCBI taxonomy): domain Eukaryota; kingdom Viridiplantae; phylum Streptophyta; class Magnoliopsida; order Arecales; family Arecaceae; genus Elaeis; species Elaeis guineensis. Next base: position 42,464,117 of record NC_025999.2, read on the forward strand.
TCCTTTCGGATATCCTATTGAGCTGAGGTGTTCCAAGAGGGGTTCACTGAGAGACTATGCCGTTGTCCTTAAGATATCTCAAAAATTTTTGATTAAGATATTCACCTCCTCGATCAGATCGAAGAACCTTAACGGATTTGTCTGTCTACTTTTCTACTTCATACTTGAATTTTTTGAACTTTTCAAAGGCCTCAGATTGTGTTTCATAAGATATATATACCCATACCTAGAGAAATCATCGGTAAAAATAATGAAGTAGGTATAACCGCCCCTGACCTGCATATCAAATGGCCCATACACATCGGTGTGCACTAGGACAAGTAGCTCTATGGCCCTTCCCCATATCCTACAAAGGGCAACTTGGCCATCTTTCTACGAAGGCAAGATTCACAAGCTAGATACGGCTCTAGGTTAAGAGAGCCAAGGATCTCATCTTTCTCTAGTCTGTTTATCCTGTCCTCGCCAATATGGCCTAGTCTGTGGTGCCACAAGTACTTCTGATTAATTTCATCTCTGGGTCTCTTTTGGCCTACAGCACTCACTATTTGCTCGTTTAGGTTCACATTCACATCAACATGCAAGTGATAAAGACTGTCAATTAAAAGACCTCATGCAATCAATTTATTTTGCAAATAAATAGAACAAAAGTCTTTATTAAAATAAATTTCAAAGCCTTCATGTGCTAGCATAGACACGAAAATTAAATTCTGACTAGCTACAGAAATATAATAACAGTCTTTCAAATCTAATCTAACACCAGACGGTAATCGAAGAGGGTAAGTGTCAATGGTCTCTACAGCAATCTTTGCTCTATTGCTGATCCGAAGAATTATGTCACCTTCCCTCAACCTCCTACTTTTTATCAGATCCTGCATTGAGGTACATACATGAGCACTCGAGCAGAATCTAATACCCAGCTAGAAGTGAAAGAAACCATAAGATTAGATTCAATTATGAGCATATCTTTAGAAGGCTTATTATCCTTTTGATCTTTAGGCTTTTCGATATTTAAGATAGTTCCTCCTCCAGTGGCCTTCAGCATGACAGTGAAAATATTTTTTCTTTGTCTCAGTTGCCTTTGGACCATCTTTCTTCGACTTGCTCTCTTTCTTTTGCTTTTTCATGGATTTAACCTTCTTCCTTCTAGTAGACTTTCTCTTGAAAGAAAAAGTTTGCTCCACAGTGAGAATAGTGCTCCTTGAACTCTTCAAGGTACCCTCTATAGTGACCAACATGTTGATAAGTTCGAGAATAGTGCAGTCAAGTTTGTTCATATGAAAGTCCATAATGAATTGACTATATGAACTGGTAAGGGATTGAAGGATCAAATCCATCTGCAATTCTTTTTGTATTTCTAGCTGAGCTTCCCAAGCTCCTCAATATCCTTGATCACTGTCATACAGTGCTCATGGATAGACTGCTCTTCATGCATCTTCAGATTAAATAGTCTTTTAGACACTTCGAAGCATGCAGTATGGCTCTGGTCACCATATAACTCTTGTAGGAGAGTGATCATGGCTCGGGCAGTGGGCATATGCTCGTGCTAGCTTTGCAACTCATTTGATATGGACGCCAGCACATAGCATTTGACCCGACTGTCTTCATCCATCCACTTCTCAAAAGCAGCTCTTTGCTCAGCAGTAGGATGATTTAGTAGCACTACGGGATCTTGATCAAGAATATGGCTTAATTTTTTTGAGATCAGGATAATTCTGAGGTTTCTGAGCCAGTCTTTGTAATTGATACCGATCAAACGATTGGTTTCAAGGATGCGGGCTAGAGGATTTGAGACTGACATTGTGATTTAACTACGAGAGTATAGATTCTAGTTAGACTTTTATGATTAATGTTTAATTTGCTTCTAGAAACTTTAAGATGCAAACAATGGCTCTCACTAATTTATCAGATCCCTCCACTCCCTGGGAAGGAAACGAAAATCCTAATGTGATAAAGGATTTCTAGCGGGTGTTATGGTCCCATCGATGACATGCACCTCTCCTAATAGTTATTGATAACATACACACCGATGCATAGACAACTCTTTGCCCAGATGCTTCACTAAGCATGTTGCAGCGACTTGATCTCTAAGTTATGTAGGCTCACCTAACAGTTATTGCCCACACTTCTTTGTTAATCCCGACCCACCGTTCACAAGTAGGTGCAAGGCCATCATTGGGTCCTTCACCTAATAGTTATTGGGCCCAACCCCATCCTTATTCTGGAGCAACTCTTTGTTAATAGAGTGGTTGCATGCTCCCGATGCAACTGAACTACTGTAACCAGCCGAGAACAATCAACGTCGATAGCATGCCCGCACATCTACAATGGTGGAAGACCTATGAACTTAATATTTATGGAGAGATTTAGATTTAGATCTCATCTAATTCATCATCATATGATCGATCTAACTTGCATGAGCTAAACCAGATCACTAAGCAATCTAATTTAAGATCCAATCTTCCAAATTGGCCAGGTAAGTGGAGATCGATGGGGATCTCCCCATTGCCTTCCTAAGACATCAATAAATTGATCAGATTGGCTAATAGAACCAATTAAATAATCACATCTCACTAATTTTTTTAGACACCAATAGGTCAATTGATCAGAATTGGTTAGCTCTAGCAAATCGGGCTCAAACCAGCGAGCCAAATTAGGCCCTTAGGTTAATCAATTCTACATATGAGATTCAAATGATTTGATCAACAATAATTGTATGATCATTAACTTAATTGGTTTGATCCTCATCAACACATGGCTTGGTTTGATCAATTACTTAATTGAGTTAGACCCATAAGACTCAAATCAAAAATCTTAAACGCAATCCTATTACATGACCTAATTTATGATTTTTCTCTGACAAAAATCCTCATGCACAAACATAAATTTCATATTCTAAAATCATATTTCAAATCTAAATTTATTGCATAAAAGTAAGTTTTAAAATATGAAAATAATTTTCAGGTTTTAGCATACAGACATATATCAAATAAATGCATGTAAAATCAGATCTAAACAAAATTTCAGATCTTAGCATGATATTATATATCTCATATACTAATTATGGATCAGATTAAAAGTAAATTTATGATCAAAATATACAATCATATATTATATATATGAATCAAAATTTAGATCATATAAAAATTTTAGATTTTATGCATGCATCTATATATCACATGAATATGAGCTAAAACTCTTTCTAGATCAAAATTCAGATTTATGCATGCGATTACCTATCATCTATATATTCTAAAATTAAATTTAAAATTAAATTTCAGATTAGAAGATTCATCTATACATCTCATGTATCAAAAAAAAATCTGATTTAAAAATCTTTTCAAAAATTTGTATATCAAAATTCAGCATATGAAAATCTGTGGCTCTGATACTACTGTTAGATTTCAGGGCTTGATGCATGTATATATGTTTCAAAAATTTTATTTTCTAAACACTGTAGTGGAGAATAAAATTAAAATACTTTTATTTTAAATTATACATGCATGAAAATATAAAATCACATGGATTTATCTCATATGCTGAAATTGATATATGCTGAATTCAGATTGTGATCAAATCACATACCTGTTTCGCAATCTTTTTCTTCGAATCTGAATTTAAAAGAGAAGAGGTTCTCTCTTAGCCATACAAGTATCCGACCTCTATGAGTATCCACTCAGGATCAACCTAGAATAGTTCTTTTTAATCTGAATTTTAGTTTTTCAAAATTCAACCTGCTGAATCAAAATGAAGCCTGGATCGTGATCAACGCTTGATCTTTCTTTTTGATCTTCATCTTCTCCTCACTTCTAAAATTTTTTCTTGCTTTGTACTACTACAAAACACCAATAACCAATAAATTATGGGACACCTAACACCTTGGGCATGGAACTCCTTGGGACTCACGTCCCAAGGGATGTGTGTGTAGAACGCCTAAGAGAAGAGGAAGAGAGGGTGTAGGGAGAGCCTTTGGACATGAGGGCCTATTGGTTTTGATAATCTAGGGATTTTAGAGGAGGTCCCTTTAAATAGGCATGAGGATTGAATCCTGTTCAATCTTATAATACAAGTCCTACTTGCATTAGGATTCTTATTAACTTAAGTTATCCAACTTACATTAAGAAGCCCATTAGGCACCAACAATTGGAGCCCTTGCACCCATAATTAGACACTCCAAAATATACCCAAGAGATATCCCATAAGAGAACTAAAAGCCCTCTAATCAATGGACATGCCCAACTTGATCAAATCAAGGTGGCACCCAAAACTAATTATCAAAAAAATTAATTAGAGACTTGCACCCTTAATTAATATGATCCATAACCTTAGACATCCAACAATTGGAGTCTCATAAATCTTATTCATGTAGGTTATTAGCAGGTAATTAATTTAGAATTATCTTATCAAATCAGTAATCCCAACTAAAAGAAGAATTGGGTCCAACCATGTACTAGCAAGGTTATCATGAATCTAATGAATTTCTCTAAATCCAATTGATACTTCATAAGCTCAATTACTTATTTCAGACCTAATCTCTTTGTTGTGTGACCCTATAAGTTTAATTCTATCTAGTAGTGAGATATACAATGATCTCTATCATTGTATCATTGAAACTCTTTTTAATGGATCAGAACAATTCCACTCTAACTCAATAAGGATTGTCGATCCAGAACGATCCTAGTGAGTTCTCACAATCCACCAGTGATACCTAGCAGTATGTAGTGGCAACTAAGTAGAACTAAAATGAACCTCTAGGTGTAGTTAACATGTGATTCAATCCCTCTATCGTGAGTCCCGACTAGATGGCAAGTCATGGATAAATCATCAAACCTCAATATCAGTCATATGATAGATTCGATTAGCTCAAGTCCAGTTGTGACTTCCATGAAATTTTTTTTCCATCAATCATACTACTATGGTCATAGATTCTTGGACTTAGTCTTTCAAATCTTATAGGACTACTCCTCTCTATCAAGATCGATAGATCGTATCTTGATGCACATCCCACTCCTACAGTGGACCAACTATCGCCAACATCCACTATAAGGGCTTATTGAGACCCATTTTTATGTGTCAGTCAAACTTCAGTAGCCTCACTGCGAGCAGCAGTACCATCTCAAGTCAAAAGACTAGTCATACAACGACAGCATTGAGACAATCACTGATGATTGAATAGAAATCCAAGTGATCTCTCATATGATCATGCTCAGTACTAATTATTCTATAACAACCATCCACACTCGTTATCATGTGTCTCTACACAGTAGATCAGAGACTCATCAATCTTGAAGGAAGTGATTTGTGCGTCAGTCTATCTGGATCTATCACCATCCTCATGATGATCCTATTATTGGGAATAGTGTCCCAAAGCCAATCGTCAGCCTGTTGATGGTTGTGCTCCTTTTGTATTAGTACATGAATTATAAATAAATAAAAGTTATTTTGGTATTTTTTCATTACAAATGTTTCATCTTCTAATGAACTCTTGTGTTGTGGTGAAGTCCTTAGGACTATTTAGACTCGACAAAGGAGGATTTGTCGCTTAGTCCTTAAACCAGTTCGCGATCAAATGATACGTTGTTACCAAGGACGACAATATTTATCGAGCATAGGTCGTTGTGTGCCATATGGGTTGGTTGTCCTCATAACCAAGGAGTGTGGAGACACTGGTATGGCATACAGGTGAGATGTAATGGTACATCTGCACTGAACGTGACTGACTCCAGAGCTATTTTTGCTGTCAAGATTTGCTCCGATGGGATATGGATATAAATGTCCCTCCGACCTGAGACCGCCACGGTGACTTGCAAGCAACTCACTGCACTTAGGCACTGGACTACCTGAATTTCTAATTCAGTGACAGAAGGCTACTGGGTGTAGTCAAGTACTTGACTTGTCGGTGCGTGTCAAGATAGGATTGACCACTCTAGTTTAGGAGCTGTGTACAGTCATGTTTCAATTTAGCAAAACCTTGGCCAAGGTAGTCCTAGTGAGGAGTCATAGGACTAATTGAGTTGAGCATGATTCGGATGATCTCATCAGGGTTGACAGTTTAACCCTGAGTCATCCTAAACACAGGGGTCAAAAGGGATGAATTATACGGTAACAATATTCACATAGGTTCTGAATGTTGCGATTGTGACTATTCGACCTATCCGATCATCGGGTACCATTGCTAGATGGTCACTTCGATTAGTACAGGAATTGGTTCCTGCGCTACCGGCTTAGGTTCGAACCTGTGGGGTCACACACATTAGAGGTTTCTTTCTGATCTGATGGCTGATTATGAGTCTTATGTGTCTGAGACTCTATGATTGAGAATTAGGATTCTCTGATCATGAGTTCCACATATTTTGGGTACCGGGGTCAAAATTTTGAATTTCAAATTTTGAATTTGAAATTTGAACTCTTTGATCAGGGTTTCATATCGATGGTCTCTGATGCCTAATTGCCCATCGAATTTGGACTCAATATTTATGAGAGATTTAATTAATAATTTGATCACTAATTAACTCAATTTGATTAAGTAATTATTTTTAGATCAAGTCCAATTGAATTGGATTCAGTTTGGATTGACCCAATTAGGTTAAGTGTTGATCTAATCGCTAAGGTGGTTTAGTCCCTGATTTGATCAAGGGTTAGATTTAGTTAATTTCTGATTTGATTAGAATTTTATTGAGCCTAATTAAGCCTAATTATGTTAGGTTTAATCTGGTCTAATTGTGCTTAACCTATTTTAACTAGGTTGGCTCAATTTGAATCAAACCACCTTGTTTTAAATTCCCTGCGCCACCCAACTTTCTTGCGCCCATTTGAATGCACGAGAAGAAATTTTCTCATGAATTTTCTCCCATGAAAAGCTCTCTCACGCCCATATTTTTGTGTGCCAATTATTTGGATTAACTTGGTTTGTTACCCATCCAAATTGAAAGGGGTTTTGAATTTGAATGGATAACCAAATAACCATGCGCCAGCTTATCCTCTTTTGTGCGCCCCATATTCCACACGAGAAATAGTTTCTCGTGAAAGTCTCCACGCACAAAAAAGAAAAAAAAAGGCTACGCCATCTCTTCTTTCTCGCACAAATAGATGAGGATAAGATTGGTTGACACTTGAATTCAAATTTGATTTGAATTTAAGTGAGCAACCACCTCTTCTTATCCACTCACACGCTTTCAACATCTCTTGTGATGTTTTATAAAATGAGAAAGGGAGGGGCCGTGGGCAAAAAAAGAAAGAAGAGATAAGGGGCATGGGGAGGTTCTAAAAAAATTTTGGAGTGTTCAAAATTTATCGAGAGGAGAGAAAAAGGAGAGAGAAGTGGGCGCAGGGTTTTTGGTGTGTACCCTAAGGTTTCTACCTAGGGTTCGGGAAGTAAGATTGGTGTGCCATGAGTATCGTGAGTCCATCAAATTTTAGGAAGAAATCCATCAGCCTCTCAACTAATCGTGAAGATGATCCGGAGTATCCGAGGAGTCGGCACACATTGATCGAAGGAGTTCGATCAACATCAGCCATCAAAGGGTGAAATCACGAACTAGCATTCATGAGGAGCCGATCAGATGGGAGCTTCGTGTGGATGATCCACAGAGGCCAGACACTAGTGTGGCTGTGATGTGATGATCAGAGCCCCCCAACGGTGATCAGATTGCGATGATCGACTACCCACAAAAGGTGATGTGTTCTGAATACAGTACAGTAAAAAGTTTACTGTTTCAAATTTAAATTTTAAATTTAAATGCATGCTGTTGTATCATATTTAGATCCTAGTGTAGGGTTAATTAATATTAATTAATGAGATTAATTAATAATTCCACTATAAAATAGTAATTTTGAAAAAGTTTTAAAATTACCATTTTGCCCCTGCACTGAATTTTCGCTTCAAATGGTATCAGAGTATGGTTCTAGAATATGATATACATATGCATGTGTAGATTAAGATGTAATCTATAAGTTTAAATTTGAAATTCAAAATTCCAAATTTGAAATTCTAAATTTCAAATTTGAAATTCAAAATTTAAAATTTAAAATTTGAAATTTGTTAGAAGTTTCAAATTTGAAATTTAAAATTTGAAATTTGAATTTTGAAATTTGAATTTTGAAATTTGAAATTTGAAATTTGTTTGAAATTTCAAATTTGAAATTTGAAATTCAAAATTTGAAATTCAAAATTCAAAAATTTAAAATTCAAAGATTGAAAATTTGAAATTTAAAATTTGGTTGAAATCTCAAATTTTAAATTTGAAATTTGAAATTTGAAATTTAAAATTTAAAATTTGAAATTGATATATTTAGATATACTTGATCCATGTAGCAAGTAATCTAATTGGGTTGGTTACTATGGCCGTCCGGTCATAGGAGAAAAGTAGGATTTAAAGGCCCTCTCTTCCCATTCGATGGGGTCTCCTATGACGGTAGGGGTGCCAATGCAATTATATCCCATACCGATGAAGCAGCGAAAGGACTTAATTATAAAATTTATCATGAATGTGTTAGATTAGATCTAAAAGAAAATTCATGATTTATTTTGAGTTATTTTCTATTATGAAATGAGCAATAGGATTGCTGTTTATGAAATGTGCTGACCCGTTTGTGAAATGAGTCAACACATTTGGTGAACAGAAAATAAAATCTTTCAAAATTTAAAAATTATTTTTGAAATGCCAAACCCTGATCCATCAGTCCAAGTACTTAATTAAAAGAATTAAGTGTTGTCTAGTAGGTCTAGAATTATGAATTAAGACCTAAGACAACTGCATAAACTTGTGGGTCAATGGGTTAGATGAATTAGGTCCATAATTGGGTTAGACCTAAGGTTAGCTTAAAAGATGGACTAAATGGAGTAATTGGTCAAATCTAATCAAAAGTTGAATTAGATTAGGTCAAGGATACTCTAGACTCAACTTCAATAGTTGTAGTTGAATGGGTCCATGTCTTTAACTAGACCAAGATGGACTTAATTCATGGCTACGCGGTGGAGCCCTATTTACTAAGTTGATCAAAATTAAAACTAATGAACCGGTTGGTGTCTAAGGTAAGTTCGACAGTTTTGACCAGTGGTTCTTAAGTGGGAGTTACTCGCATTGATTCGATCATTGACGAGTTAATGACAAATCCCCACCACTGATCTCACTTACCTGGCCAATCTGATAAGTTAGATTTTGATTAGATCACTTGGTGATTAGAGCTCACCCATGTCATTAGGTAAATCAGTGTGACTGATTTAGGTGCTCCTAATGCCAGCTTTAATTAAATCCTTTTTTAATCTGACTTGGTGAAGTCAGTGGGAGGATTGAAATTAGCTGGATGATTTCTTCTCTACTATCCTTAATAAAATCCTCAAAAATTATTAGGTCCATAAAATGATTAAGTTATAATGATAACTAAGTCAATGCCTCTCATTAAGTGAGTGATAATGAGTCCATTAGTTCAATGATCATTGGAGGCCCAAAGGCCTGGTGCTCATTGGCTAATAGAATTATCATTCATAATATGATAATTTGGTTGAGTTTTTCTGATGGTGGTTAGGTTGGCCGGCCAAAGTCGGGCCTGATCATTTATTGGTCTGATTCACCAAATTAAGTCATGTTAATGGTTGGACCTAACCGGATCTTTTCAATGGAGGCCAAAGCCTACTGATTAGGTTCTGGGGCAAAATCAATTACTAGAAGTTGTTTAGAGAAACAACTGGTTAAGAACCTATCCATAGATGCACATGGGTTGACCAACCAAAGTTGGGCTCATGTGTAGTCTGTGCGGATTCTAGTACCCATTAAGGAATTAAAGTAATTCCTCGAATTAGAGGTTGAGGCTACCAGTTCATAAAAATATTGAGAAAAGTTTTAGACTAAAGTCCAAGTCTTTAGTATTAATTTATGTACTAATAGAGGTCTGGTTTTCCTTTATACAGCTATGGCCACTACCCTGTCGCTCCAGTCATTCTTAGATAATGACAAGCTCATGGGACCTAATTTTGATAGCTAGTATCGAAAATTGAAAATCATCTTTGAGCATGAGCGGATCCTTTATGTAGTAACGGATCCAGCACCTGAGGAACCAGCTCCGAACGTTAGTAAGGCGATCCGAGATACTTACCAGAAGTGGCTCAATGATCGCACCACCGTCCGATGTATTATGCTGGTAGCAATGAATGACGAGTTCAGCTGCAGGTTTGAGAATGCCCAGCCACAGGAGATGCTTCAAATGTTGAATGACTCCTTTGGCACGCCTGACGATGTTGAAAGGCACAAAACTAGTTGTGCCATTTTTAATGCTCGAATGAGGGATGGGGCCTCAGTCACTGATCATGTAGCAAATTGGGTTTTCCTCTGCACGAGCAGCTCGGTAAGGATGCAATCCTTAATTTCTTGCCCAAGTCCTTCCTCTCATTCCTTATTTTCGAATGACAAAGCCTGCAGTAAACTACCATGGGTTGTTGGGGTTGCTGCAGAACTTTAAGAAGGATCACCAGCTCCATAAGGAGTCGGTAAATGTAGTGGGAGGGTCTTCTTCTCATCGTCGACCCTTTGGGAAGGGGAAGAAGAATAAGAAGAAGAAGAACAAGAAGGTGCAGCCTCATGCTGGGATGGTTGCACAGGGTCAGACCAAGAAGTGCAAGCCCGACCAGAGCCAGGTGGAGTGCTTCTTTTGTAAGAAGCAGGGGCATTGGAAGAGGAACTGTTCTCAATACATTGCCTCCCTGGACCCGAACAAGCCGAAGAAGAAGCAAGGTAATTATATGATAACTCCTTGCAACTTTTTCATTTGTGATACTACTGCCTGGGTATTGGATACCGGAAGCCCTTATCATATTTGTAATTCGATGCAGGGTCTGCAGGTCAGTAGGAGATTTGATGAAGGCGAGAGGTTCCTAAACATTGGAGATGGAAGCAAAGTTCCAGTTCTAGCTTTAGGAATCATGAGTCTGGTAATCAATTCTCGTAATGTAATTCTGAGTGAATGTCACTATTGTCCAAGCTTTTTATTAAATATTATTTTTGTAGGCCTTTTGGCTATGTACGGTTATGATTTTTTAATAAAAGGAAATATTTGTAATATCATTTTGAATGGTGTTACAATGTTTGTTGGACAATTAAATAATAGAATTTACTTACTATCACAGCTTGTTAATGTGGTTCAAAACTTCAGTAAACGCCCTAGAATAGATAATGTGTCAGAAGTGTACCTTTGGCACTATAGGCTAGGTCATATCAATAAGAACAGGATAAATAGGTTGGCTCAAGAAGGAATTCTTGAACTTGGTGATTGTGAATCACTTCCAACCTATGAGTCTTGTCTTCTTGGAAAGATGACCAAGTCACCTTTTACTGAAAAAGGTGAGCAAGCCAGTGAACTCTTGGGTCTGGTACATTCTGATGTATGTGGACCTATGAGCTCAAGTGCAAGAGGTGGATATTTTTACTTCATAACCTTCACAGATGACCTATCGAGGTATGGGTATGTCTACTTAATGAAGCATAAGTCAGAGTCATTTGAAATGTTCAAACTATTTCGAAATGAGGTAGAAAAACAAACTGGGAAGTGTATTAAAATTCTTCGATCTAATCGAGGAGGTGAATACCTTTCCAATGAGTTTCTGACGTATCTAGAGGAGAATGGGATTCTCTCTCAGTGAACTCCTCCTGGAACACCACAGCATAATGGTGTGTCTGAAAAGAGGAATCGGACCTTATTGGATATGGTTCGATCCATGATGGGGTTTGCTGGTCTGCCGATCTCCCTCTGGGGATATACGCTCGAATCGGCTTGTTACCTTCTAAATAGAGTTTCGAGTAAGTCTGTAGCCAAAATGCTATATGAGATATGGATAAAACGTAAGCCAGTACTCTCGCACTTCAGGGTTTGGGGGTGTTTGGCTTATGTTAAACGTTTAATTATAGACAAGCTTGGACCTAGATCTGATAAGTATAATTTTATAGGGTACCCAAAAGAGACCAAAGTGTATTATTTCTATCTTGCTGATGAGCAAAAGGTGTTTGTCATCCTTAAGGCAATCTTTTTAGAAAAGGAGTTCCTTAGTGAAGGAACTGTTGCCTCTAAGGTCGAACTTGATGAAGTTCGACAGGTGGAAAAACCGACACATGTTACTGAACTTGAACCGGATTTGATTAGATCAGATCCGGAGCCCATTGATTATGCACCCTTAAGGCGGTCTGGTAGAGTACCACATCAACCGGACAGATACTATGGTTTCTTGATCCGAGATGACGATCCTGTCGAACTTGATGAAAACAATGAGGATCCGATCACCTACATGGATGCAATGTAGAGACCTGACTCTGAGAAATGGCTAGAGGCCATGAAATCCGAAATGGAGTCCATGAAGGTCAACGATGTGTGGACATTGGTTGACTCACCCGAAGGAGTGAAACCTATAGGGTGTAAGTGGGTCTTCAAGAGGAAGAGGGGCACAGACAGAAAGGTGGAGACCTATAAAGCCCATCTAGTTGCCAAGGGATATCGTCAATGTTATGGTATAGACTATGATGAGATATTTTCTCCTGTGGCAATGCTCAAATCCATTCGGATTATGCTTGCGATAGCTGCCCATCTAGACTATGAAATCTGGCAGATGGATGTGAAGACAGCTTTCCTAAACGGAGAACTAGACGAAGAGGTGTATATGATACAACCTGAAGGGTTCACATCCATAAATGAGTCTAAGGTATGAAAGCTACAAAGGTCCATTTATGGACTTAAGCAGGCATCTCGGAGTTGGAACATACATTTTGATAGGACGATCAAAACGTATGGCTTCGTTAAGAACGGAGAAGAGCCCTGCATTTATAAGTGGGCTAATGGTCCAGTAGTAGTATTTCTTGTATTGTATGTGGATGACATTCTCTTAATCGGGAATGATGTCCCTACATTACAGGGAATAAAGATTTGGCTATCGTCACAGTTCTCCATGAAGGATCTGGGAGAAGCTTCCTACATCCTAGGGATGAGGATCATAGGAATAGATCCAAAAGGTTGCTTGGCATATCCCAGTCCACGTACATTGATACTATGCTGAAAAGGTTCAGCATGGAGAATTTCAAGAAAGGCTATCTACCGATAGGCCATGGAATTTCTCTCTCAAAAAAGGATTGTCCGACAACACCTCAAGAGAGAGAGCGTATGGGTAGGATTTCATATACTTCGACAGTGGGATCTATCATGTACGCCATGACATGTATGGCATACTCACTAGGGGTAGTGAGTAGATACCAATCTGATCCAGGGGAGAATCACTGGAAGGTTGTTAAAACCATCCTGAAGTATTTAAGAAATACTAAGGACCAGTGGCTTGTATATGGTGAATCAGACTTGAGACTTATAGGGTTTACAGACTCTAGTTTCCAGTCTGATCGCGATGACAGTAAGAGTGTGTCAGGATTTATTTTTACCCTTAATATGGGGCTGTTTGCTGGAAGAGTTCCAAGCAGCACACTGTGGCAGATTAAGTATGCGAGGCGGAGTATATTGCTGCATCAGATGCTGTCAAAGAAGCGGTGTGGCTGAGGAAATTCATCATCGAGCTCGGAGTAGCACTCTTCCTTGTTGGTCCAGTTTTGCTCTACTGTGACAGCTCTGGAGCCATTGTTCAGGTGAAGGAACCGAAGGCACACCAGCGGATGAAGCATATTCTGCGCTGCTACCATCTCATCTGGGAGATCGTGGATCGAGATGACGTCGACCTTCAGAAGATCGACAGAAAGAAGAACCGGGCCGACCCATTCACTAAAGCCATTACGGTGAAGGAGTTCAACGACTACAAGTCGAAGATGGGTATTAGATACAGCACCGATTGGCTTTAGGCCAAGTGGGAGATTGTTGGGAATAGTGTCCCAAAGTTAATCGTCAGCCTGTTGATGGTTGTGCTCCTTTTGTATTAGTACATGAATTATAAATAAATAAAAGTTATTTTGATATTTTTTCATCACAAATGTTTCATCTTCTAATGAACTCCTGTGTTGTGGTGAAGTCCTTAGGACTATTTAGACTCGACAAAGGAGGATTTGTCACTTAGTCCTTAAATCAGTTTGCGACCAAATGATACGTTGTTACCAAGGATGACAACGTTTATCGAGCATAGGTCGTTGTGTGCCATATGGGTTGGTTGTCCTCATAACCAAGGAGTGTGGAGACACTGGTATGGTATACAGGTGAGATGTAATGGTACATCTGCACTGAACGTGACCGACTCCGGAGCTATTTCTGCTGTCAAGATTTGCTCCGATGGGATATGGGTATAAATATCCCTCCGACCTGAGACCGCCACGCTGATTTGCAAGCAACTCACTACACTTAGGCACTGGACTACCTGAATTTCTAATTCAGTGACGGAAGGCTGCTGGGTGTAGTCAAGTACTTGACTTGTCGGTGCGTGTGTCAAGATGGGATTGACCACTCAATTTAGGAGCTGTGTACAGTCGTGTTTCAATTTAGCAAAACCTTGACCAGGGTAGTCCTAGTGAGGAGTCACAGGACTAATTGAGTTGAGCACGATTCGGATGATCTCATCAGGGTTGACAGTTTAACCCTGAGTCATCCTAAACACAGGGGTCAAAAAGGATGAATTATATGGTAACCATATTCACGTAGGTTCTGAATGTTGCGATTGTGACTATTCAACCTATCCAGTCATCAGGTACCATTGCTAGATGGTCACTTCGATTAGTACAGGAATTAGTTCCTGTGCTATCGGCTTAGGTTCGAACCTGCGGGATCACACACATTAGAGGTTCCTTTCTGATCTGATGGCTGATTATGAGTCTTATGTGTCTGGGACTCTATGATTGAGAATTAGGATTCTCTGATCATGAGTTCCACATATTTTGGGTACCGGGGTCAAAATTTTGAATTTCAAATTTTGAATTTGAAATTTGAACTCTTTGATCAGGGTTTCATATCAATGGTCTCTGATGCCTAATTGCCCATTGGATTTGGACTCAATATTTATGAGAGATTTAATTAGTGATTTGATCACTAATTAACTCAATTTGATTGAATAATTATTTTTAGATCAAGTCCAATTGAATTGGATTCAGTTTGGATTGACCCGATTAGGTTAAGTGTTGATCTAATCGCTAAGGTGGTTTAGTCCCTGATTTGATCAGGGGTTAGGTTCAGTTAATTTCTGATTTGATTAGAATTTTATTGAGTCTAATTAAGCCTAATTGTGTTGGATTTAATCTGGTCTAATTGTGCTTAACCTATTTTAATTAAGTTGGCTCAATTTGAATCAAACCACCTTGTTTTAAATTCCCTGCGCCACCCAACTTCCTTGCGCCCATTTGAATTCACGAGAAAAATTTTCTCGTGAATTTTCTCCCATGCAAAGCTCTCTCACGCCCATGTTTCTGTGCACCAATTATTTGGATCAACTTGGTTTGTTATCCATCCAAATTCAAAGGGGTTTTGAATTTGAATGGATAACCAAATAACCATGTGCCAGCTTATCCTCTTTTGTGCACCCCATGTTCTATACGAGAAATAGTTTCTCGTGAAAGTCTCCACGCACAAAAAAGAAAAAAAAAAGGCCACGCCATCTCTTCTTTCTTGCACAAATGGATGAGGATAAGATTGGTTGACACTTGAATTCAAATTTGATTTGACTTTAAGTGAGCAACCACCTCTTCTTCTCCACTCACACGCTTTCAACATCTCTTGCGATGTTTTATAAAATGAGAAAGGGAAGGGGCATGGGCAAAAAAAGAAAGAAGAGATAAGGGGCATGGGGAGGTTCTGAAAAAATTTTGAAGTGTTCAAAATTTATCGAGAGGAGAGAAAAAGGAGAGAGAAGTGGGCGTAGGGTTTTTGGTGTGTACCCTAGGGTTTCTACCTAGGGTTCGGGAAGTGAGATTGGTGTGCCACGAGTGTCGTGAGTCCACCAAATTTTAGGAAGAGATCCATCAGCCTCTCAACCAATCATGCAGATGATCTGGAGCATCCGAGGAGTCGGCACACATCGATCGAAGGAGTTCGATCAACATCAGCCATCAAAAGGATGAAATCACGAACTAGCATTCGTGAGGAGCCGATCAGATGGGAGCTTCGTGTGGATGATCCGTAGAGGCCAGACACTAGTGTGGCTGCGATGTGACAATCAGAGTCCCCCGACGGTGATCAAATTGCGGTGATCGACTACCCACAAAAGGTGATGTGTTCTGAACACATTACAGTAAAAAGTTTACTGTTTCAAATTTGAATTTCAAATTTAAATGCATGCTGTTGTATCATATTTAGATCCTAGTGTAGGGTTAATTAGTATTAATTAATGAGATTAATTAATAATTCCACTGTAAATAGTAATTTTAAAAAAGTTTTAAAATTACCATTTTGCCCCTGCACTGAATTTTTGCTTCACCTATGACCGAAAGTATTTAAGAATTAAATACATGTCTCTAATTCTTAACACTTTGAGAATATGTATCGAAATTAATTCCATAGATAATTCAAGGATACATCACACTTGAATGAAAAAGAAATTACCTTTTTACTGATCATATCAATATATTAAGTACAAAATTATGCTCTAGAATTATTACAATGTGTCACCCATATTAGCTTCTATGACATACATCTAACATAAGAAAGCTGTGTGATTGTAGAGGTTCATTGGCAAGCTAGGAGTGGCACCTGTTGAGATTTCATGATTTCATGCATGTAAAAATTTTGAAACAAGTATGCAGTAGAATTTTAAAAATTCAGATTAAATATAATTTAATTTAAGCATATATAAGATCAAATCTTAAAACTATAAAATAAGATCTACATATGTTATGTAGGATTCAGATATAGAAATCAAATAGAGAAAAATAAGTAAAGAAGATCTAATCTTCATACCTTGGCATGAATCGA
Source organism: Elaeis guineensis (assembly GCF_000442705.2). Lineage (NCBI taxonomy): Eukaryota > Viridiplantae > Streptophyta > Magnoliopsida > Arecales > Arecaceae > Elaeis > Elaeis guineensis. The sequence continues at coordinate 42,480,980 of NC_025999.2, forward strand.
TCTACACTACGAACTGATGATCATGGATGTCTTCCAAAGGTTCTTTGAAACCGTATATGTCCGATCTCTATGGATATCTATATGAGACTTTGATCTGATCAAAAGCTTCTTGATCTCACCAGGGTGCTAGCTCTCTTATAGAGACTGCATCTTGATAGTTGAAATTTTTTTTTTTTCTCTCAAGACACTCTTAGAGAAGAAAAAAATAAGAGGATGATAATCTCTACGCTAGAGATCATGAGAAGAATATTTTTTCTCTTTTCTTCCTAAAACTCATGCATCAAATCTCTATGCTAGAGATGTAAGAACATATGTCCAACTCTTGGACAAAGAGGAGAGAAAAGTTCATGTCCAAACTAGGACTAAAGAAAGAGAAAAGAGGCCCTAACAACTAACCTTTGGTGGTTATACGCACCCACTTCTCCCTTAATTTTTCACGCACACCTCTCTCCCTTTTGGCATCTCAAAACATGATCACATCAGGTTGTTACACACCCCATATGGATCCCATGTTTAAATAGGAGAAGAGATAGGGTTTTAGGTTAGAGATAACAGTCCTTATATCTTAGGACTCCTGCATATATGCTGCCAACCACCTATTCTTTTTGCCCCCACATATCTCACGAAAAGGGAGTTTAACGTGACTTCTTACATGCAAAAGACCTCACAATTTGTGGAGAAAAATAGGTGCTAATTAAAGTGGGGTGTGGGGCTTTGATATGGTGCATGGAGAGGGAGAGTTTTAATACTTTAGGACTCTTCTTTAGGTGACTGATTTAAATCCAATAAAACTCTAACCAATTCTAATCATATTAGGAATTGATTAGATCCAAATAAATTAAAATTCTAATCTGATTAGGAACCCAAACTATTTAGATTAAAACTTAATCCACTTAGGAATTAAATATCATCTAATTAGAGGAGTCTTAGTCTTTTTGGACTCTCTCTTGGTGCTTGAGTCAAGCTCAATTTAATTCCAATCTAATTAGGATTTAGAGCATTCATGAAGAGGAGAATTTTTAGTCCAAATAAGAATCCAAACATCTTAGTTAGATCTTAATCTAATTAGAAATTAAGTCAAATCTAAATCCTAATCAAACAAAGAATTATTCTCCCATGCAATTAGATTATCTCATAACCCAATTAAGCTTGATCAAATCAAATCCATGTCAAATCAAATTGAATCTAATTTAGTTAGACTTGATGCAAGCCCTATTGCTTAATCAAATTAAGACAATTAGCAATCCAATTACTAATTAATCCTTCTATAACTCACTAACTCTTTAGCGAGTTACTTAATTACAACTTTTGCATTGGATTAATCATCAATCAAATTAATAATTAAATCTTATCATGATTCATAATCATAATTCAACCATCTGATCAGTCAAAAGCCTCTTTGTGTGTGATCCCATAGGTTCTATTCTATCTAGTAGTGAGATATATTGTGATCCCTATCATAACATCATTAAAACTCTTTTCAATGGGTTAGAACCATTCCAACTTTGTCCATCAAGGATCATCGATCATCGAGATGATGCTCATGGATCTTACAATCCATCAGTGATACCTAGCAATATGTAGTGACAATTCAATAGAATAAACGATAATGAACCTCTAGGTATAGTTAATGTATGATACTGTCCCTCTATCGTGAGTCTCGACTAGAAAGTAGGTCATGGATAAATCGTCAAACCTCATCATCAATCATATGATAGATTCAATTAGCTCGAGTCCATGTATGATTCTCATGAAAATTCTTTTTCATTAATCATACTACTATGGCCATATACTTAAGGACTCAGCTTCTTAAATTTCATAGGACTACTTCATTCTGCTAGAGTCGATAGATTCTATCTAAGTGCACATCCTACTCCTACAATGAATCAACTGTCGTCAACATTCACTACAAGGACTCATTGAGTCAATATTTATGTGTAGTTAAACTCCAGCAGCCTCACTACGAGTAGTTATAGCACTGCAAGTCAAAGGACCAGTCATACTACTATAGCAACGAGAAAGTCACTAACGAGTGAGCAGACATCCATGTGACTTCTCATGTTGGTCACGCTCAGTGCTAGTTGTTCTTTAATAACCACCTACACTCTTGCTCTAATGTCACTACACCGCAGACTCGAGACTCATCTGTCCGAAGAAAGCGGTCCCTGCACTGGTCTATCTGGATCAATCACAATCCCCATGATGATCCTATGTCCAGGAGTAATTTAGGAATTAACCATCAATGATATATGTCTCAAATTTTCAACTCTTTGAGAATATGTGTCATCATCTTGTTAATCCCTTGGATAATTCATAGACATATAAAACATGAATGATAATATAAGTGCCCATTAAGTACAAAACAATGTCTTAGTAATATGATATGTGTCAGTCAAGATTGACTTCTAGGGCATAGATCCAACAATCTTCCACTTGCACTAAAGTTAATCTGCCATATATCAAGCTCCATCTTTTCAAGACAGGCTTTAATCTTCAGCTAGCTAAGTGACTTACCAATGGGTTAACCACATCTCATGTAGAGATTGCTCTCTGCACCTCTATAGATTTCTACTTGAGGTAGTCGCGTATTCTATTGCTTTATGTGCTTGGATATCTAGTGAGACCTAGGCTCCTTAGCAAGGGCTATGGTGTTATTATCTTTGCAATATACTGTCATGGCATCTGATGGCATAACAACCACTTCTGTAACTAATATTAGAACTAGAATGCATCCTACACATCTACAGTATACTCAGCTTTCATCGATCGATCGCTTGGAATCCTTTCAAGATACTAACATGATTATACAGGAACATACCCCATGACGTAGACATTCTACCATTAACATCAGATATTAATCTGAACTAGTGTATCCTCCTACTCCTAGCTTCGATCCTTCTTCAAAAATTAAGAACAAATCCTTTAGTTCTTCTCAAGTACTTAAAGATATTTTCATAGCAATTTAGCGCTCCTAACTTGGATACAACTGATATCTGCTCGTGACATTCACAGTATTAACTATATCAGTTCAAGTATATTACATGACATATATGTATGCCAAAGAGGGTAGTAGACTCCTCTCCAAGATTTCTATACTGAACCCTTTCAGCATCTACACTCTGTACTTTATTTGTGAAAATATAAGCATCCAATTGCATCTATCTCTATAGATCTTTATATTCTCAGAATATAGGATGCTTGCTTCATATCTTTCATGGAGAATTTTATATACAACCATATTTTAACCGATGTCAGTATTGAACACTCCCATTGATCCTTTTGGAAACACATAATTTCTCATTTTTGATCAAATAATTTGATCGTATCATCGAAATGAATATTCTATTTTCAAGATTATTGTAGACTTTATGATCTCTTATCATCAGAAGTGAAATTCATAAGCTACTCTATATAAAAATTTTCAAAAGATATTCAGTCAGAAAAGCTATTTCACATCCCTTTCTTGGAGTCGATGTCTAACATCACCTCATTGTAGATTTTAGGATCATCTCTATGTTTTTTATCTCCCATGAGAAATAATTTTTCTCTACATCCTCTATTAAGCATACTCAAGTACCTTTTGAAAGGATGGGAGATCCTACTATAGATACAAGGTGGAAAAGGAACATACATATATTGGCTCATCGTGAATAGGCTCTTTAGGTCCTATGGCTCGTTGCTCTTTAGAGATACTCTCTTCAAGCTTAACTTTCCTCCTACTGCTTCATCTTGGTTAAATAATTTTTCAAGAAGATAGCATAATGGGTCACAATCACATTGTAATCCTTTCAAAAAAAAAGTAGTATCCCAAACTCTTTTAGTATGAGCTTTATAGACCTATCCTCTAACATATCCGTCAGCTGTCTTTGACACAGCCTGGACATTCTTGGATTTTAAAATAATCAAGATTCAGTTCTCACCATGCTGTATCTCATATGGTGTGGTAAGAACAGATTTAGAGAGAACCCAATTCCATAGAAATAAAGCATGTCCCTAAAGAAACAAAATAAATCAATGAAATCCATCATGGATCGGATCATATCTCATATAGTCCCATGACTCTTCTTAATTATCTCGTTGAGCTGAGATGTACTAAGAGGGGTCCAATATGAAATTATGTCATATTATGAGATAATCAAGAAATTTTTTTTTTAATATTGCATCCTCGATTTGATCGAAGTACCTTTAAAAATTTTTCGATTTGATTCTCTACTTTACATCTGAATTCTTTAAACTTTTCAAAAATTTTAGATTTGTATCTCATATATTTATCCATACTATGACTGTGAAAGAATAATGTCCTATAAGCCAATCACATATGGGATGCGATACGGTGTTGTTTGTAATTTATCTTCCAGACTCATGTAATTAATATTTATGATTAATTAAAATAAGATATTTTTATTTCATTATATACTGCATCTTATTTATTTTAAGATTATAATGAATCCCATAAGTTTGGGCAATAATTTTAGGGCTGTGATGAGATCATGCTAGTGAGATCTAATTTCTTGATAGTCCTAATCTAAAATATTTTTAATCATTGGTACATTGAGTCAGAGATCAATGATATCGGTAAGACTGGTATATCTTATGTATGCTCAGAAATGAGGATAGTTGATCTCACAACTACTTGTGTGGTGATACTAATACAAGGATATGGGTGCTCATTAGATAATGAGTTCACTGAATTGACATACGAGAGAATATCAGATGAAGTCTTATTTACATGTCAACTGATGATCTCTAGTGGGAGTTGTGTACGTGATCTTTAGACCTGAGGTCACCATGGTACCTTGTGTATATGGATCCATATTTTGGTTCACTACCTAACTTGATTCTTTGATCTTTATGTGGGGTGTTCTAGATATGGTGAAGTGTGCATGAAGGTTGTGAGTGATCAATAAGAGATCAGTCACTCCTAATAAGGAGAGCGAATATCCAATGTGATCTCATAGGATGATGATTCTAGAAGTCTTTGACCAAAGTAAGATGATAATTATAAAAGAGTTTGTAATATATCATCAACTAAATCATCACCTTCAGATCGAGATACATATAGATAAGTGATTGGGTTTGAAATATTTCTATACCCATAGCTCATCTGGGATGTTGGTTGACTGAAGGATTGAATTACACAAGAACTTACCACTGAAGGATATTTTGATAATTTTTCATCAAAATTTCAAATCTTTTGGATAATCATGACACGTTGCTAGATATCAATCTTGACTTATAAATTTATTAAAATTAAAAAAAATTAATTTTGGAGTCAATTGAAAGAGTCCAAGTTGATTGAGACTCTTTAGATGACCTAATCTCATCGAATTAGGGTTACATCGTGTTGGGTATAAAATACCCACAGCCGAAACCCCCAGCGGAATCGACGATGGAATAGAACAGCTCCACTCGGACTCCTACGGGAGCCAGGCTCCACCACCGGCATCGACAGCAGCTCAGCTCCGCCCGGACTCCTACGGGAGCCGGGCTCCGCCTTCGACTTCGAGCAGCTCAGCTCCGCCCGGACTCCTACGGGAGTCGGGCTCCGCCTTCGACTTCGAGTAGCTCAGCTCCGCCCGGACTCCTACGGGAGTCGGGCTCCGCCTTCGACTTCGAGCAGCTCGGCTCCGCCCGGACTCCTACGGGAGTCGGGCTCCGCCTTCGACTTCGAGCAGCTCGGCTCCGCCCGGACTCCTACGGGAGCCGGGCTCCGCCTTCGACTTCGAGCAGCTCGGCTCCGCCCGGACTCCTACGAGAGCCGGGCTCCACCTTCGACTTCGAGCAGCTCAGCTCCGCCCGGGCTCCTACGGGAGCCGGGCTCCGCCTTCGACTTCGAGCAGCTCAGCTCCGCCCGGACTCCTACGGGAGCCGGGCTCCGCCTTCGACTTCGAGCAGCTCAGCTCCGCCCGGACTCCTACGGGAGCCGGGCTCCGCCTTCGACTTCGAGCAGCTCAGCTCCGCCCGGACTCCTACAGGAGCCGGGCTCCACCTTCGACTTCGAGCAGCTCGGCTCCGCCCGGACTCCTACGGGGGTCGGGCTCCGCCTTCGATATCAATAGCAGCTCAGTTCCGCCCGGACTCCTACGGGAGCCGGGCTCCGCCCTCAGTATCAGCTGCTGGTAAGCTCCGTCCGGACTCCTACGGGAGTCGGACTTCATCTTTAACTTTGATTGCAGAATGCTCCGCCCAGACTCCTACGGGAGTCGGGTTCCGCTTTCAGTATCCACTGCAGGTAAGCTCCGTCCGGACTCCTACGGGAGCCAGACTCCACCTACGACCCCCAACCGAAAGGAGGACCCTTCCCGGACTTCTACAGAGGCCGGACTCCGACCGCTGCCGAGCCTCGATCAACAGATCCGCGCCCCTTGGCAGATCACAATAACAACCATGATCCTGTTTCACTTCCTGTAGCGAATTCTGTGCGGCTCCATTACTCTCCGACAGGCTGTGTCAACGGCCACGATTCTGCTCCGCTCCCTGCGGCAGGTGCTGCACGATCCCATTACTCGCTGACAACTAGCGGCAACGGACGCCACTCCACTACCTGCAACAGGCCCTATATGGCGGGCTATGACAATAGCCACGGGTCTACCCCACTACCTTTCGCAATAAATTCCTCTGACCATGGGCGGCCCACTACCAGACGGTTACAAATGTCGCCATCAATCCGTTGCCCCCTCCGCCTATAAAAGAGGGACTCAGATCGTTATTCTCTAAGCTCATTTTCTTATCCCAAAACTCTGCTAAATTCTCCATTCGAGCACTCCATTCTTGTTGAGGCAGAGAACTGACTTGAGCATCGGAGGGTCTTGCCGGAGCAACCCCACCTCCGGTTTAGACTTCCCTTGCAGGTCCCGACGGCGACCGCGGCTTCCCCGACTCCAGCTTCTCCGGCGCAAGCAGATTTTTGCACCAACAGGATTGGCGCTAGAGGAAGGGCTTGTGCCTTCGCAGCACCCTTGTTCTTGAAGGAGCGCTCAACGGATCCGCTTTCGGCCATCTTTTCCGGCGCCCAATCCTCCTTCCCTCATCTGATGCCCTCTCACGAGGTCTCTGCATAATTACCTCCGACTATGGTCACCGATAAAGGGTGGCCGGGTGACCGATCTCCGTCGGATTCCGTCAACGTCATCTCAGGGGAATCCCGATGGGAGGCAATCAGCACACCAACCGCATCCCTCAAGCGGCAAAAAGTTGAAGAGCCCATAGCCTTCACTGAAGAAGACGCCCAGGGAGTCCAATTCCCTCATAACGATGCGGTCGTGGTTTCCTTGAACATAGCAAATTACGACGTCCGTCGCATTCTCGTCGACAACGGGAGTTCGGCCGACATCTTGTTCTACAATGCCTTTTCAAGAATGGCCACTCTTGGCGGTCATCTAAGGCCGATTTGCTCCCCCTTAATAGGGTTTACCGGTGATGCCATTCCGACGGAAGGAATGATAGCTTTAACTATGACCGCGGGTCAGCATCTAAAGCAGTCCAGAGCTCTAGTAAATTTCCTGGTGGTAAAGGCGCCATCTGCCTACAATGCAATCCTTGGCCGGCCCGGCCTCAATGCCCTCAGAGCTGCTGTTTCAACCTACCATTTGAAATTGAAGTTCCCCACCAGCCAGGGGATCGGAGAAGTCCGGGGAGACCAAGCACTGGCCAGGCATTGCTACAACATTGCCTTGCAAAGAAGCGATCAAGCGGACCTCTGTCCGATCGACGGATTGGATGCGCGCGATGACCTCACTGAAGAGAGGGGCAGTCCAGTCGAAGACTTAATACCAATTCCTTTGAATGATGGGAATGCGGAGCATGTGGTGTTAATTGGCTCCAACCTGGAGGAGGAGGTGCAGACGCATCTTGTGGATTTCCTCTGAAGGAATGCGGACGTTTTCGCATGGGTCCCGGTGGATATGCCGGGGATCGACACAGAGGTCATGGAACATCATCTGGCGGTCGACCCTAAGCATTGACCGACGAAAGAAAAAATCCGAAGTCATGCCCTGGAGAGGCAGAAGGCGATAGCCGAGGAAGTGGATAAGCTTCTCAAGGCCGGATTTATCAAGAAAGTCAATTATCCTGAGTGGATCTCCAATGTTGTTTTGGTCAAGAAAGCAAACGGCAAGTGGAGGATGTTTATCGACTTCAAAAAGCTGAATAAGGCTTGCCCAAAAGACAGCTACCCCCTTCCCAGGATTGATCAATTGGTGGATGCCACCTCGGGCCATGAGCTCCTCACTTTTATGGACGCGTTCTCCGGCTATAACCAGATTAGAATGGCATCGAAAGATGAAGAAAAGATAGCTTTCATCACTAATCGCGGCCTTTACTGCTACAGGGTCATGCTGTTCGGCCTCAAGAACGCGGGCGCCACCTATCAACGACTGGTGAACAAAATCTTCAAAGAGCAGATCGGCCGAAACATGGAGGTTTACGTAGACGATATGCTTGTAAAAAGCAGATCTTCCGGAGATCATGTCGCCGACCTCGAGGAAATTTTTGGCGCTCTTCAAAAATACAGAATGAAGCTGAACCCGACCAAATGCGCCTTTGGGGTAACCTCAGGAAAGTTCCTGGGCTTCATGGTATCGGGGCGCGGGATTGAGGCCAATCCAGAGAAAATTCACGCCATCCAAGAGATGATCGCCCCAAGGTCGATCAAGGAGGTCCAGTGCCTCACAGGAAGGATTGCAGCTCTTAATCGCTTTGTCGCGAGGTCGGCCGAACGATGTTTGCCCTTCTTCCAAACCCTCAAGCAGCCGAAGAACTTCTGTTGGACCCCTGAATGCCAACAGGCATTCGAAGAATTAAAAGGCTACCTTAGCTCACCTCCACTGCTGGCGAAGCCCGAACCTGAGGAGGAATTATTTTTGTACCTAGCAGTCTCTCCCACAGCCCTCGCAGCGGTCCTTGTCAAAGAAGAAATGAAAGCCCAGCGGCCGGTCTACTATATTAGCCGTGCGCTGAGGGATGCCGAGACCAGGTATACTAAATTAGAAAAACTGACCTACGCCTTATTGATTACAGCTCGGAGACTCCGACCTTACTTTCAAGGGCACACGGTGACACTACTCACCGATCAACCGATCAAGGTGTTGGGAAATGTGTCCCAAAAAGCCAATCGTCAAGCTGTTGACGGTTGAGCAACCAAGTATTATAATTGATTTGTTAATAAATAAAATATATTTGGCATTTTCATCATAAGCTTTCATCTTCTAATGAACTCCGTTGTTACGATGAAGTCCTTAGGACTATTTAAGTTCGATAAAGAGAGGATTTATCGATTAGTCCTTAAAACTGTTCACGACCAAATGATAGGCTGTTAATAAGGATGACAACTTCTATCAAGCATAGGTCGCTGTAGGCCATATGGGTTGGTTGTCCTCTTAACCAAGGAGTGTGGAGACACTGGTATGGCATACAGGTGAGATGTAAGGGTACATCATCATTGAACGTGACCAACTCCAGAGCATTCTGCTGTCGAGAATGTCTCTGATGGGATATAGGTATAAATATCCCTTAGACTTGAGATCGCCTCAGTGACTTGCAAGCAACTCACTGTGCTTTGGTACTGGACTAACTGAATTTCTAATTCAGGGATGGAAGGCTTCTGGGCACAGTCAAGTACTTGCAAAGTCAGAGTGTGATCGAGATGGGATTGACCACTCCAAGAGTTGGAGAAGAATGAGTCGCTGTATTTCAATTTAGCAAAACCTTGGCCAGGGTAATCCATCAGATGGATTTGATATTTTGAAATACAATGTGGACAACCTGATCAAAGTTGACAGTTGAGCTCTGGGGTGTCCTATGATCATTTTGGTCAAGGTGATGAATTATATGAAAACTATATCCGCATGGGTTCTAAGGATGTTGTTCTACACATTTGACCTATCCGGACGTCGGGTACCATTGCTAGATGGTCACTTCGATTGGTATAGAAATTTGTTTCTATGCTACCGGCTTAGGTTCGGACCTATGAGGTCACACACATTAGAGTTTATGATCCGATCGGATGGTTGATCAACGATTAAGAATCATTATAGGGTTAAATAATCAATACGATTGACATTTAACCCAGTGCAAGTGTTGCAGGAGGATCGATTAGCAATTTGATTGCTAATTGGCTTAATTTGATTAAGCCAATGGGCTGAGATTAAGTCTAATTAAATATGATTTAATTAGATTTGGTTTGGGCTTGATTGGATCAAGTCCAATTGGTTTATTGGATAAGCCAAGTGCAAGGAAAGACTATTCCTAGTTCAACTAGGACTTGGGTCAATCTAATTTCTAATTTGATTAGAAAATTAAATCAGATTTAAATCTAATTTAAATATAATTAAATTAGGTTATTAATTGGGTTAAGACCTATTTTAATTGGGTTGATCTAATTTTGATTTGATTTGGCTTGGAAAACCAAATTAAAACAAGTTATGAGACAGAATCCTAGTAGGACTAGGATTCCACCTTGCGCCACATAAACCTTCTCCACGCCCTCTCTCTTATTCAACGCCAATCTCCACTTATTTTGTGTGACAAAAGCCCTCTCCCAGATCTCTCCCACGTTCACAAAAGGTCTCCTCTCTTCTTTCTTACATGGAAGGTGATTTGGATCAAATCTAAAAGGAATAAGTTTGGATTTCGAATTCTATGAGATAGAGTTTTAGAAATCCAAAACTCTTTCAATTTTGCACCGAATTTATCCAAATTTTTTTTGGAATTTTTGTGGATTTTAGGGTTTATATTGTACACCCTTTTTTGGTGATCCATGCACAAAAATATGGAGGAGGTGCTCAAGAGTTGGGCGTCCCTTAACTTGCCATGTTTGGATAAGCCTTGACTAGGTGTTTGACCTAGACAAGGACTCTATCATATCTCTCTATATAAGATGAGTTTCTTTGTGAACTTTTAAGGAGAGATAGATATTTGAGATACCTTTCTGTCCTCCAAAAATCAGAGAGAAATACCTTTGGGTCGTGGAGATATAAAAGATGCAAGTTTGGGCATTTAGAGAGAAAAACGTGAAGAAGAAGAGGGTCTTCTTCTAGGGTTTTTATTTTCATATCTTTCCTCCTTCCATCTTGAGTTTCCTGAGAGCGTCTCAGATCTGAAACTCCTCCTTCTACTTTCCATCTTTGGAAGAGTCCAAATCAAGAAGAAGGAGGCACCTGATCAACCATCAAAGAAGGATCAGCGCAGTACTAGCATACTGTGCTGATTTCCTGAAGCAGGACTTCTGATCGAGATTCGTGGGCTCGTGTGGACGACTCCTAGAGGCCGGACGCATGTGCGGCTTGCAACATCATCCTTAAGCCTGGATCAGCGAGGTTAGAGCATCTAACTTGCAAGGTAATAGATCTGATCTATTATTTAATACATACATTAGATGTAGCTAGTATAGAAACATGTTGATATGATCAACATGTAGTTCATACTATATTTATATATATTTTAATTTTTGATTTAATGCTATGTAATAATCATGTAATAGGATCTTAGATCTAGGGATTTTTTGATCTTAAAAAATAAATTTTAATTTATTTTAGTCTTCCGCTGTATGATCTTGAAAAAGTTTCAAGATCTAACCCTGAAACCCTAGATCTGGTTCCTTCAATTGGTATCAGAGCCTAGGTTCTTTATTATATGATTATTTATACATGCTTAGATTATTTTTTAGATTAGATCTAATTTATAATCTGATTATTAAATCTGAAATTAAAATTTTAGATCAATCACAAACTGCAAGGTTGTCCTGCTGTAAGGTTTACCCCTTACAGTGCAAAGGTTGTCCTAGTTTGTGTAGATCTATCTTTAATCATAAATTTGTTAGATATGATCTAGATTAAATTTATGATTTATTAGATTTAAAAGATGTTTAAATCTAAAATAAAATCTCTTTGTTAATAATTTTTATGCAAAGAAATTATTTAAAGTTAAAATTGTTTCAATTACATGAACCTGTTTAGATTAGATCTAAAGTAGTTTCATGTTTATTTCACTTGCATCTTGATTATGAATCAAACATGCAATATGATTGGTAGAATCATATTATAAAATTATTTTACAAATATGAAAATGATTTTTTGAAAAGCCGAACCCAACCCTCAGCCCAAAACTTAATTAAGAATTAAGAAGTTGTTTGATTAGGTTCTAGGATTGTGAATTGAAGAACCTAAGACACAAATCATAACACATTGGGTTAATGGGTTAGTGGAAATTAGGTCCATTAATTGGGTTAGACCTATGGTTAGATTAAAGATGGACTTAATTAGAGAATTGACTAAATCTAATCAATTGTTGTCTTAGATTAGGTCAAGGATTCTCTAGATCAATTACAATAGTTGTAGTTGGTCAAGTCCATATCTTTAACGAGAACCAAATGGACTTGATTCTTGGCTAAGCGGTCTAGCACGAACTGTTAGGTTGATCTAATCGAAACTAATTAAACCAGTTGGTGTCTAAGGTAAACCAGACCGGTGGTTTTTAATTGGGAGCCCGCTTACCTGGCCATTCATGATGGTGTCTAAGGCAAGCTTTGGCAGACCCTCCCACTGATCGAACTTACCTGGCCTCTTGGTGAAATTATGTTTTTATCGGATCACTTGACTATTCGAGCTGACCCATGTCAGCTAGGTAAATCAGTGTGACTGATTTAGGTGCTCCTAGACCAGCCCTGGTCTCCCTTAAGCTGACTTGGTGAAGCCAGTGGGAGGATCATGATAAGCTGGTTCATCTGACCTCATCCTCTATATTATTTAAATCCTCTAAAATTATTAGGTCCTTAAAATGATAAAGTTATGGAGATAACTGAGTCATAGCCTCCCATTAAGGTGTTTGATAATGAGTCCATGAACTCAATAATCATTGCAGACCCAAAGGCCTGGTGCTTGTTGACTAATGGAATTATCACTCATCATATGACGACTTGGAAGTATCTCTCTAATGGTGGTTAGGTGAGCCAACCAAAGTTGGGCTTAATCATTCGTTGGTTAGATACACCAAGTATGATCATGTTAATGGTTGGACCTAACTGGATCCTTACAGTGGAGGCCAAAGCCTACTGATTAGGTTTCTGGGGCAAAATTAAAATTACTAGAAATTGTTTAGAGAAACAATTGGTTATGAACCTACCCTTAGATGTACATGGGTTGGCCAACCAAAGTTGGGCTTGTGTGCAGTCTAAGTGGATTCTAGTACCCGCTAAGGAATTAGGGTAATTCCTCGAATTGAAGGTAGAGGCTACCAATTCGAATAAAATAGTGGGAGAAACCTTTTGATTAAAGTCCAAATCTTTAGGTTTAATGAATCAATTACTAATTAGGTTATGGTTCTCCTTTGTGCAAATATGGCCACTTTCCTATCACTCCGATCATTGTTGGACAATGATAAGTTGGTGGGACCCAATTTCGGTAGCTGGTACCGAAAGTTGAAGATAGTCCTGGAGCATGAACGGATCCTATATGTGATAATGGATCCTGCACCTGAGGAGCCAGCTGTCAATGCACGTGGAACAGTCAGAGACACTTACCAGAAGTGGCTCAGTGACCGGACCACGGTGCGCTGTATCATGCTAGCTGCTATGAGCGATGAGTTCAGTCGCAGATTTGAGACGGCTCAGCCAAAGGACATGCTTCAAGTGTTGGAGGATGCCTTTGGCACACCCGATGACGTGGAGAGGCACAAGACTAGTTGTGCCATCTTCAACGCCAAAATGCGGGATGGTGCCTCTGTCACTGATCATGTATTGTACATGATCGAGCTGATGGAACAATTGAGCAAGCTCGGCTTTCCCTTGCATGAGCAGCTTGGGAAAGATGCAATACTGAACTCATTGACCAAGTCTTATCTCCTATTCCTCACTCATTATAGAATGACAAAGCCTGAAGAGAACTACCACGGGTTACTGGGGTTGCTTCAGAACTTTGAGAAGGATCACCAACTCCTCAAGGAGTCGGTGAACTCAGTGGGAGGTTCGTCTTCTGGTTCTCGATCCTTTGAGAAAGGAAAGAAGAACAAGAAGAAGAAAGTGAAGAAGGTGCAAGTTCAGACTGGGACATCAGTGCAGAGCCAGACCAAAAAGATCAAGCCTGATAAGAGTCTATTCAACTGGCAAACACCCTAGATTAGATAGTGTGTCAGATATCTACTTATGGCACTATAGGCTAGGTCATATAAACAAGAACAAAATAAACAGGTAGACTCAAGAGGGAATCCTCAAAGTCAGTGATTGTGAATCACTTCCAACCTGTGAGTTCTGTCTTCTTGGTAAAATGACCAAGTCATCTTTTACTGGAAAAGGTGAGAGAGCTACTGAGCTCTTGGGCCTAGTACATACTGATGTATGCGGGCCCATGAACACCAGTGCTAGAGGTGGATATTTTTACTTCATAACTTTCACGGATGACCTATCCTGATATGGATATGTCTATCTGATGAAACATAAGTCGGATTCATTTAAAATGTTCAAACGATTCTGAAGTGAAGTAGAAAAATAAACTGGGAAGAGTATTAAAACTCTTCGATCTGATCGAGGAGGAGAATACCTTTCTAGTGAATTTCTTACATATCTAGGAGAGAATGGGATTCTCTCTCAATGGACTCCTCCAGGAACACCATAGCTTAATGGTGTGTCTGAAAGGAGGAATCGGACTCTGTTAGACATGGTCCGATCCATGATGGGTTTTTCTAGCTTGTCGATATCCTTCTGGGGATATGCACTCGAATCGGCCTGTTATCTATTAAATAAGATTCCAAGTAAGTCTGTAATTAAGACTCCATATGAGATATGGACGGGACGTAAGCCAGCACTTTCACACCTTAGGGTCTGGGGGTGCCCAGCCTATGTCAAATGATTAGTCACAGACAAACTTGGACCTAGGTCTGACAAATGCTCATTCATAGGGTACCCCAAAGAGACAAAAAGATATTTTTTCTACCATGCTGATGAACAAAAGGTGTTCGTCAGCCTTAAGGCAATCTTTTTAGAAAAGGAGTTCCTTGGTGAAGGAACCGTTGCCTCTAAGGTTGAACTTGATGAAGTTCAACAGGTAGAAGGACCGACACCAATAGCTGAACCTGAGTCGGATATGATTAGATCAGATCCGGAGCCCAATATACCTGCACCATTAAGGCGATCCGGTAGAGTACCGCGTCAGCCGGACAGATACTATGGTTTCTTGGTCCGGGACGGTGATCCCATCGAACTTGATGAGAATAATGAGGATCCGATCACCTATATGGATGCTATGCAGAGATCTGATTCTGAGAAATGGCTTGAAGCCATGAAATCCGAAATGGAGTCCATGAAGGTCAACGATGTATGGACATTGGTTGACCCACCTGAAGGGGTTAAACCCATTGGGTGTAAATGGGTCTTCAAAAGGAAGAGGGGCACAGACGGAAAGGTGGAGACCTATAAAGCCCGTCTGGTTGCCAAGGGGTATCGTCAACGTTATGGTATTGACTATGATGAGACGTTTTCCCCTGTGGCAATGCTCAAATCTATTCGGATAATGCTTGCAATAGCTGCCCATCTGGATTATGAGATCTGGCAGATGGATGTCAAGACAGCTTTTCTGAATGGAGAGCTGACTGAAGAGGTGTATATGATACAACCTGAAGGGTTTACATCCACAGATGAGTCCAAGGTGTGCAAGCTTCAGAGATCCATTTATGGATTGAAGCAAGCTTCTCGGAGTTGGAACATGCATTTTGATAAGGTCATCAAAACGTATGGCTTCATTAAGAATGGAGAAGAGCCCTGCATCTATAAATGGGCAAATGGTCCAGTTGTGGTATTCCTTGTCTTGTACGTGGATGACATTCTCTTAATCGAGAATGACATCCCCACACTACAAGGAATAAAAGTTTGGTTGTCATCATAGTTCTCCATGAAGGACTTGGGTGAAGCATCCTACATCCTAGGAATGAAGATCTATAGGGATAGATCTAAAAAGATGCTTGGGTTATCCAGTCCATGTACATAGATACTGTGCTGAAGAGGTTCAGCATGGAGAATTCCAAGAAGGGCTATCTACCGATAGGCCAAGAAATTTCTCTCTCTAAGAAGGATTGTCCGACAACTCCTGAAGAGAGAGAGCGTATGAGTAGAGTCCCATATGCTTCAGCCGTGGGATCTATCATGTACGCCATGACATGTACAAGACCAGATGTGGCATACTCACTAGGAGTAGTGAGTAGATACCAATCTGATCCTGGAGAGAATCACTGGAAAGTGTTTAAAGCCATCTTTAAGTATTTGAGAAATACTAAGGACCAATGGTTGGTTTATGGCGAGTCAGATCTGAAACTTGTGGGGTTCACAGACTCTAGCTTTCAATCTAACCATGATGATAGCAGGAGTGTGTCGGGTTATATCTTTACTCTGAATGGTGGAGCCATCTGCTGGAAGAGTTCCAAGTAGCATACTGTGGCGGACTCTGTTTGTGAAGCGGAGTACATCGCAGCATCGGATGCCGCGAAGGAAGCTGTGTGGCTGAGGAAATTCATCAATGAGCTTGGAGTAGCATCCTCCTTCGATGGTCCAGTCCTGCTCTACTGCGACAGCACTGGTACCATAGCTCAGGTGAAGGAACCCAAAGCACATCAGTGGATGAAGCACATCTTGCACCGCTTCCACCTAGTCTGAGAGATCATGGATCGAGGTGACGTCGACCTTCAGAAGATCGACTGAAAGGAGAACCTAGCCGACCCCTTCACTAAAGCCCTGGCAATAAAGGAGTTCGACAACCATAAGTCGAAGATGGTATTAGATACTGTGCCGAGTGGCTTTAGGACAAGTGGGAGTTGTTGAGAAATGTGTCCCAAAAAGCCAATCGTCAAGCTGTTGACGGTTGAGCAACCAAGTATTGTAATTGATTTGTTAATAAATAAAATATATTTGGCATTTCATCATAAGCTTTCATCTTCTAATGAACTCCGTTGTTATGATGAAGTCCTTAGGACTATTTAAGTTCGATAAAGAGAGGATTTATCGATTAGTCCTTAAAACTGTTCACGACCAAATGATAGGCTGTTAATAAGGACGACAGCTTCTATCAAGCATGGTCGCTGTAGGCCATATGGGTTAGTTGTCCTCTTAACCAAGGAGTGTGGAGACACTGGTATGGCATACAGGTGAGATGTAAGGGTACATCGTCATTGAACGTGACCAACTCCAGAGCATTCTGCTTCGAGAATGTCTCTGATGGGATATAGGTATAAATGTCCCTTAGACTTGAGATCGCCTCAGTGACTTGCAAGCAACTCACTGTGCTTTGGTACTGACTAACTGAATTTCTAATTCAGGGACGGAAGGCTTCTAGGCATAGTCAAGTACTTGCGAAGTCAGAGTGTGATCGAGATGGGATTGACCACTCCAAGAGTTGGAGAAGAATGAGTCGCTGTATTTCAATTTAGCAAAACCTTGGCCAGGGTAATCCATCAGATGGATTTGATATTTTGAAATACAATGTGGACAACCTGATCAGAGTTGACAGTTGAGCTCTGGGGTGTCCTATGATCATTTTGGTCAAGGGGATGAGTTATATGAAAACTATATCCGCATGGGTTCTAAGGATGTTGTTCTACACATTCGACCTATCCGGACGTCGGGTACCATGCTAGATGGTCACTTCGATTGGTATAGGAATTTGTTTCTATGCTACCGGCTTAGGTTCGGACCTATGAGGTCACACACATTAGAGTTCATGATCCGATCGGATGGTTGATCACGATTAAGAATCATTATAGGGGTTAATAATCAATACGATTGACATTCAACCCAGTGCAAGTGTTGCAGGAGGATCGATAAGCAATTTGATTGCTAATTGGCTTAATTTGATTAAGCCAATGGGCTGAGATTAAGTCTAATTAAATATGATTTAATTAGATTTAGTTTGGGCTTGATTGGATCAAGTCCAATTGGTTTATTGGATAAGCCAAGTGCAAGGAAAGACTATTCCTAGTTCAACTAGGACTTGGGTCAATCTAATTTCTAATTTGATTAGAAAATTAAATCAGATTTAAATCTAATTTAAATCTGATTAAATTAGGTTTTAATTGGGTTAAAACCTATTTTAATTGGGTTGATCTAATTTTGATTTGATTTGGTTTGGGAAACCAAATTAAAACAAGTTATGAGACAGAATCCTAGTAGGACTAGATTCCACCTTGCGCCCACATAAACCTTCTCCACGCCTCTCTCTTATTCAACGCCAATCTCCACTTATTTTGTGCGACAAAAGCCCTCTCCCAGATCTCTCCCACGTTCACAAAAGGTTCTCCTCTCTTCT